>NC_136644.1:1346266-1493766 GCF_949748355.1 Melanostigma gelatinosum
GATTCCAGGCTCTAAATCATTTGAATGTAAGAACGTAAGACGGCCTTCCACCGATGAAGAATGTCCTCTTTGGCTGAGAGAACAACTGTGAAGGTAAGATGAGAGAGAGAACGAAACATGACAGGAAAATGAAAAGACTGAAAATAATGAAGAGTTGTAAAAGCTTGAACTACTGTCTGAGCCGAGCAACGAAGCTGCAATTACAACTTAATTAAAACTCCAATTTAGGCCGTGAGTGAGTGAGTGAGTGAGACACTGATGGCCGGATGTGTACTCGCGTGTGCACCGGGTGTGTGCCTGCGTCTGAGGCCGGCGTGGCGGAGATGAAACGGTGCAGGTGTTCTGTATGCGTTGGCCAGAAGAGCGAGAGAAAGGGAAGGAGAGATAGAAGGAGAGGAGAGGGAGGGGCCTAAAGCCGGCAGACAAAGTGGCTGCAGCCCACAAAACGTAATCTAGGCTCCCTAGAATACTGCGCACTCGTCAAGGCTGAGGTCAAATGCCTGACAGTATCAAGACACAACAAAGACACGGCTATCAGTCGCTTCACTCGCCTTCCATCCGCCGGGCCGACACTGTGTGTGGGGATGAGTGAGCGTCTCTGCACATGGGCGGGCGTGTGTGTGTGTGTGTGTGTGTGTGAGAGAACACGCACATGCCTACATGTCTGTGTGTTCAAGTAGGCAAAAGGGATTATTTTGATCCCGCGCTCGGTGTGATAGGGGTATTACGCAATAGCTATCTATGTAATAGTGACGTATATAACCCTCAACAGCTGCTGCGTATGCGCGCACACACACACACACACACACACACAATACACACGGGCACATATAGCCCATTTTAGAATCCTCTGCAAAGTTATAATCCGAAAGGCAATAAATATGCACGATCTGACGAGCACAATGCGTCTTCACACTTACGGTGACATTTATGTGCTGCTGTTTTTTCGGCAGGTAATTTATCCCGGCTGAATACAGACGCATTCAAGTTTATGATAATTAGATCTGCGAGTTATGATTGGTGATATGGAGACAGAATGAGGAACACAATGGCCGGCGAGTGAGCGATATGGCCGTCTCTCTCACTCTGCCTCCCTTCTTTCCTCGCGTCGTTTCTCTCACTCGCTCCTGTCCTGAGGAGATCTGTCCTCCCCTGGTAAACGCCTCTCTTTGTTTCCGTTTTTCACTCAGCCTCTCCATAACTCTCCTGTTCTGCCACTCTCATGTTCCTCTGAAGTGGTGGAAAGAGGGAGGGAGGGAGAGATGCAGATAGTGGGAGGGGGAGGCATGGAGACAGAAAAGAGGGAGGGAGAGTATGTGGGGGAGGGTAGCGCTGCAATCTCTGGCAGAGATAGCAGTGACGCACTATTACACACACAGGCACCTACACACACAGGCACCTACACACACACACACAGGCACCTACACACACACACACACACAGGCACCTACACACACCCACACTCCTCCAGTGCTGTGGCATTCAGAGGCCCGGGGGGGGCGGGTAATGTAGCCCAGGAGCAGTGCACTTGTCTGGGCCACAAAGACAGGATCCGGGCCCTACTTTCAAGTCAAACCTGGATGTGGAGAACAGGAAGGAAGACGTTTTGATTTGCCGTGTGAGCAGACAGGCGGTGGGACACGCACGTAAGGTCCGCAGAGACTTTGAGATGAAGATACGGCTCAGGATTCCCCGAGTTAGACAAGAACACAAACATGCTTCCTGTCCCCTGCCTGTAAGTGCGGGTGGAGACGGGTAGAAACAGGAAGGAAGTCCAATCTGAACTTCCTCCCGCAGTCAGACCCACCCCAACGACACAGCGTGGCACGTTATCTTCCTGCCTCCCCCCCCCACACACACACACACACACCCACACACACACTCTGGGTTTCTTACCGAGAGAGCGGCGTAGCTCCTCACACTGGCTGATGTGTGGGAGTTTCAGCATCTCCTTCCATTTCTTACTGCGACCGTTCCTCTTCCCTCCTCCACCTGAGAGACACAGAGACACATTTCAATCAGCCCATCAATCAAGTCACTGTTTCAACATTACACTTGGAGCCGTTACCCACAGCCAATGGTCTGCATCGTCAACACAAGAACAAGAGTACATCCAGCCGAGTGTGTGTGTGTGTGTGTGTGTGTGTGTGTGTGTGTGTGTGAGAGCATGTTGACCTTGCAGCGACCAGAGGCAGAGACAGCTGGTTCATCTCACCAGTCGCCTCTATGCACCATGACGGAGCATGTGGTGAAGAATGTTGACAGCTCTAAAGACCATGGGGCGCGCGCACACACACACACACACACACACACACACACACACACACACACACACACACACGTTGGAGATTCCTCTCCGTAGATGAGATGACCCTTAACACGAGGGGTGAATGACCTCCTAGTAAAACAGCGCTCTTCAAAAGACCCGAGGTCACTCTGTATGTATATTTTACTGAAATGCTCATTGCAACACCATCAGGGGTGTGTGTGTGTGTGTGTGTGTGTGTGTGTGTCAAGAGGAAAGCTTGGACAGTGGGATCGACGTGTGAGAGAGCGTCCGTGATCGAAACCGATCGTCATCATGTTTGTTGCTGACTCCTCCGGGTCAGATGAAACGACTGACGGTCAGTTTAATCAGTTCTATCCTTTTCCATCACTTTCATCTAACGTGTTGCTCCATCGGTAACAGGCGAGGACACACCAAGAGCACATTTTATTTCTGTCCGATATAAAAACTAAACTTTTTTAATGCTTCACTTTGAGGAATTATGTACACGTTTAAGTTTTCAAGATGGTGCAGCGCAGTATAAAGTTATCATTTAAGTTACAGACTGTCAAATCAAAGAATAAATAACTCGTCTTGTGACTCAGCCTCAGCAGTGATGAACCGTCCACATTCACACCAATAAAGCTTTCTCAACTTTATATCCCGTTAGGAAGCAGCCAATGAAACGTGCAGTAAACACGACGGAGACATTTTAGTGCTCGACTGTTTTCAATGCTGCTCGTCCACTGGACACATTTAAAGAAACAACACAAGGCGTCTTCCTGGTTTCTATCAATAAACAGGCAGTACGGTGGTTCAGATGAGGGGGGGGGGGGGGTTATAGATGGTAGAACATTAGTGAGGGAGATTAAAGACAGGGTTGGCAATCTTCTTTAAAAACATATGATATTTTTTGTTCTCATTACATCCTGACAGCAAATGATGAATCGAAGGCGACGCCAGAAAGAGACAAACATCACTCGTCTGTGGCCGTTGCAGGACTGCAATGAGCCAATCATTTATTCTGGCTCAGGTGTAACACTGCCTGCCTGTGTGAGTCCTCACACGAGTCACGTTCTTTGTTATCGTTCTCAATCATCATTTTGGGGGAGTGGCTTTGGAGGGGGTCACTGTGGCCAAACACCTTCACCTTCCCAACACACACACACACACACACACACACAAGCTTGCACAGTGGTCATGCTCTTACAAAAACACCCCCATTGCTCCAGACTCACTCACACTTGTTAGTCTTGTCCTATGTTCACAGTGAACAGTAACAACTGGAAACATACTATAAAGCCAGATATGAGCACTCAGGGCTGCCATGATTTATTTGGACAAGCGGTGGTAGCACACACTCAAAAAAGTGACTTTGTCACGCCATGAACAGCCCGACGGGAGCGTTAAGAGACGAGCTCCTCGTAGACGGTTTGCTGACAGAGTTCATAAGATGCCACTCGTCTCAGGTCTTAGTTGAAAGACCGGTTGTGGGGCTGCAGGGCACCGTCTGGTGATAGCCAGTTGCACACACTTGCTCCACACATACACGATGATTGATGATTGCAGTCAAAGCAGCTCAACAGAAAGCAGCAAACTGTCACAGATTGACTTCTTCCCCATCAGAGGATGATGTTAGAGGGAAGTGTAATGCTGCGTTCACACCGGTCGCGTTGATTTTTTGACGCACTGCAAAAAAGCGTCCAACGCACTGCAAAAAAGCGTCCAACGCGCCGCCGGTCGTGTTCACACCAGACGCCGCAAAATCTCGAAGCGCCGGAGAGGGGGCGTGGTTTATCGTCCTGGAAGCCTCGATCTGGCCGCCATTGTTTTCCGCCGTCAACCGGAGGAATAAGGACAATTTCTGCTCTGTACGTGTTGTGGAAGTCCCTCAAACGTCGGAATGCCAAACGCCGTCATGTCTGGTTCATAATATTGTTCAGAGGAGCTCCGTGGATTGTATCGAGCTGTATTCACTGTGTCTAGCAAGCCACCGGTCGCTGTTTACTACAGCTGTAGGAACACAAAATAAACTGATTTGGCTGTGATTCAACGGCAATAAACCGACAAAAAGGGACTCCGAAATAACTACATAATGATGCTGATTTGTACTTGTCTTCTCCGACAAAAAGGGACTCCGAAATAACTACATAATGATGCCGATTTGTACTTGTCTTCTCCGACAAAAAGGGACTCCGAAATAACTACATAATGATGCCGATTTGTACTTGTCTTCTCCGACAAAAAGGGACTCCGAAATAACTACGTAATGATGCCGCCGATTTGTAGGTTACTGGTCTTCTCAATGGAGCTCTGATGGATCGGTGCTAGGCTATGCTAACATCGTAGCAGCTCCACCAGCACTCAATAACGTCACGTAGACGTAAATACGGCAGCGTCTATTCATTGTTTGTACCGTATGGTTTACACACACACATGTATACACATAGTTTGGTCCGGTCTCTGTTGATATGAGGTATCGTAGAGCTCTGGGTGAACACAGACGGCTACAGGATTTATTTCCTGATTCAACAACGGCAGGAAGCCAGTGATGACAGGGGGAGCAACTCAACGCTGATAGGCTATCGCGCCACAGCGTCACGCGATTATGTCGCTGAAGTTGAAAAATTTCAACTCGCGCGTTGGCGATTTTGCGGCGTCCAACGCGTCCACCGCACTGCAATAACGCGTCCAACGCGCCGCGCCATCGCAAAATCGCGGCACGCCAGTCTCATCGCGTCTGTGCATAGACTTTGTATGTAATCTCGACGCGCGTCAAAAAATCAACGCGACCGGTGTGAACGCAGCATAAGTGTTGAGATTAGTAGTGCCTGTAATAGGATGAAAGTGATGACGCTTTTATACATGAACAAAAAAGACAAAAGGGGGAGAAAGTCCCCTAAACGTGGGGTCATATGTATATATGTGTGTGTGTGTGTGTGTGTGTGTGTGTGTGTGTGTGTGTGTGTGTGTGTGTGTGTGTGTGCGCGCGCGCGCGCGCGCGTGTGTGTGTGTGTGTGTGTGTACATGCCGAGTCGGAGTTGGCTGGGCCACCCCACCCTGTTTAATGTCACTCTGACGTCAAAGCCATGTGTGCAGGCCCTTAATGCAGACAGGATGGAGCACGTATTTATTTAACTTCGGTTCTCCCCTCCGAGAGAGCGGGGCCCTCCATAAACAGACTCCAGAGCAGTTTGGCTCATTCATAGCCGAGCAACAGCCCGCGGCGCTGAGATCATCTCGCAGGACCTCGGGCGGCAGTGACGAGATTCAAATGTCGGGACATGTTGAGAAAGACTCGGGTGTCAAAGCAGGTGACATGCCTCTCAACCAAGGATGCACATTCCTGAAGAGACTTCTGACGAGAAGATCGAGACACGTTCACCAGCGACTGGCCTCACATCATCCGCCGCGCCCCGTGTCTCCCGTCACTCTCTGCTGACAGCTAAACAGCTAAACAGCAAAAGGCCATTTAAAAAGAATGCGACACAGCTTTGGCCACAGATGAACGGATGAGCGAACACGACACTCAGCTCATTTAAAACAGCCTACGGCAACCAAAGCGCTCTTCTTCCTCGGTAATACGATGCAACAGTCTGTCATTTCTTTTAAAAGGGGACACAAAGTGCCAAAGGCATCACTGCAAAGAATGCGTACGTTGTATTATAGGAACAACATTTCTGTGAAATCACTCTGCAGCACTTTGATCTGACAGGAGGGATGAATGCACCAACAAGGTTTACTTTGAGTCTTCTTGCATTTTAAAGTCCGGTTCAATGTTTTTAAGGCAGTCTGGGAAACGGAAAATACACAAAGAGAGGCAGTAGACGGAGAATACTTTCATGCTGCTTTTGTTTGTATGTCTGAGTGTGGAGAGAGCTATGACTGCATCCATGAACGCTACATTCACGGGTCGCTTCTGTTTTCACACTATGCTCTTAATGCAAGTGCAGCCCAAATACAGTCAAACTCCATCCCAAATATGCTCCGCCCCCTGGCCTCTCTCTCTCCTTCATCTCAAGTGGCAGACTGTGGAAGTATTGTCTCAGGGCGTTTCACAGTTCCTGCAGATTCTACAAATTCAGACTTGAGATTCATTCACTTTTTTAGAAAACAGTTCAAATGAAGCTCACAACGTATTTCACATCCAACAGTTAAAGTGAACAAAACTGAAGAGACCGGATCGAAGAAATCCTGTGTGGCTGATCGGCATCTAAAATCTGGCCATATGTTGAATTCATAGAGAAACCGGTGAAACCCAAATCAGCCAACAGATGCGTTATAATAGAGCGCATTAAATATGTATTATATCAGCAGATATATTGGCTGATAAGTGACAAGAACATGCAAGATAGAAATGCCAAATATGTGTTTGAGGTAATAAACGAAGTGCTGAGATTATCTCAAATATCGATGTCATTATCATCAACCTCAAAATCCAGTATCGGTCTCGATCGCTCAAACTCATTTTTTTCTCTGAATAATAAAAAAAAAAATCGGTCTTTTATGAAAAGAAAGTGAATATCTTTTGTCTGGCCAACGGTCCAAAAGCTAAACACGACAGCCAGCCTTCTCACAGAGGCGTCTTTCACAGCCCGTCTTCATTTGGCATCGCCATGTGGGAGAAGCCGCTCGCCCGTCTGATGAACACATGTCACATGCCGACACACAGAAAAACAGCCACGAGGCCGGAGACTCCAGCGCGTCTGTGACAGCGACAGACCGGCCATCGTCACGCAATCCGCTTCAGGGCGTCGCACACAGTGACTTATAGATGAGTGCAAGAAGCTTTAATGACCTGAACACTAACGGCATGGAGGTTAAAGATCAGCTTCAATTTAAATAAAATACGCTGAGCATGAAAGAGAAAAGTAAATCAAAGGTAAAAAGCCAAACATGCTGTTCGGTACGCCACTACATTTTGGCACCAACAGCATTTTTCTAACTTTACAAACACTGATTACAATGTTTACCAAGTTATTTTTGGCCAATGTAATCATACCCTGAATATTTGGTACCAGCCCATACTCCCCCCCCCGCAGCAGTCACATCGGTGGATGTTCGGATCGCTCTCTAAAAAACACGACTTACATTGTCGGTAATGAGAAGAGGGTCACGCATAGTTTCGGGCCGTCGTACTGCGAGCACACAATGGAGCCTGGCCGTGATGAACGAATGGCCTGCTGCTTCCCCATACAGTGCATGATTGGCTGGAGTCGCCCCGATAAGGAAAACATGAGCTGCGAGTATCTGTGTTGCCCATTCAAAGCTACGGCCCAGTGTTTGCATAAGCTGATCCGTCTGTATACTCGCACTGAAAGACACACAGCTGAGAGAGACTCGCTCACCTCGCTCACATGGCCCCTTCCCTTGTTTCCTCCTCTCTTACTTCAGCTTCTTGCTCCCCTCCCCCATATGAACAGTTTTCTCCTCTTGTTTTGCCTTTAATAATTCTTTATGGCCAGACTTCCCCCTCTCTCTCTCTCTCTCACGCGCGCACACACACACACACACACACACACACACACACACACACACACACACACACACACACACACACACACACACACACACACACACACACACACACACACACGCCGTGGTGTTTTGCGAGACCTCTCCTTCCTCTGCCCCGTATCTCCGTGTTCGAGATGTTCCATTAAAATCGAGCCGAGGCGTGCTTGAAAACTGACCCTTGTTTTCACAGCGTCTTGAGGGAGGGGGGGCACGGCGAGACGACACAGAGCTGGATCGAGTGAGCGGGCGGACGGAAAGGTTAATCATCGATATGTTATCTGCTGCTGTCTCCCGCTGGGTAACTTCACGGCCTCGCTGAGAGCAGCAACACACACGCAGCAGTCCTCTCCGGCGCTGAGCCCGTGGGTGTGGAACACAGAACGTTTTACACCTTGAAGATTATCTGTGATGAGACGACCCCTTCAAGTCTTGTTTGAAGGAAGGACCGACCAAGGGCAGACACCAAAATTGTGACTATGAATTAATGCACTTGCTACTGGACTTCAGACTCTGCCAGACCTTTAAAAACTCTTTTTAGAGAAACTAAATCTTAACCATACCAACTTGTAAATACACTCGGCCGCACACATCGCTAGAATCCTGCCGACAGCCGGGTTCTCACAGGAAGAACGGCGATTCAACGTTTAATAAGGCAGCTGGAACAACGTCCCTATGATGTTCACAAAGTGCCTCCTCATGCTCAGTCGGCCTGCCAAGGATCGCGCTAATGAACCTCCCGGTAGCCACCCAGCTAAGCTAAGCCACCGCTAGTGCCATGCGGCACGGCGCGTACGCAACTCGCTGCGTCTCGCTCCCCGCACGGCCCATTTGTGGGTGTAATAACTGTAAAATGAGTCCCACATCAAGGGACAGTCACAAAGCAACGTGCTTTATGAGCCTCAGCTGGAGGAAACACCCCAGAGTGATGACAACAAGTGTTAGCCCAGCTATGACCACTAAACTAATAAAGCTACGCCGGCTAACGTCACAGGAAAAGCCTCACAAGTGGCGTGAGAGGACCTGCTGGCCTACAATCTGGAGGGTGGTGGAGAGGGAGCGGGGCAGATCCTCTTACGTGTTGTGTTCTATGGCAAAGGAGGAAAGAAAAGAGAGAGAAAAGAGAGCGCTTCCAACTTGTACGGTGGAAATAACTTCTATAAGCAGGATTAGTTTCTACTGTTTGTCCGGGGAATGTGAGCACCGGACCGGCCACATTCCTTCCTTTTGATGAAGACGGTAGGACTGAAAATAGAAACAAAGCGGAAGAAGATCTTTATGAAGATGGATGAATGCCCTGCATGTCCCTCTCTACATTTGAATATGAACACATGTGTGGAAGCGTAACACGGTGGTGAACATATGTCCGTGTCTCTGTTGCATGTGAGTTTGTATTAAAGAGTAATACACGTGTAAATGCTGCTCCTCTGAGACACATTATCTACCAAAGCTGGGATCTCTGGAGCGGACAAAAGGGCAGTGACGGCGGTATATTTCGCTGACAGTACAGATTTTTATTAATTTGAGAAAACGTAAGCAGTTGTCAGCCCCTCAGTTGTGTTATTTTACTAACTTTAGAGTAGAAATCCGGTACTTAAATGACAAACACTCAATAGACAAGCACTCAATAATAAAGGAATGTTTCTTCTTTCTTTCTTTCTTCTTCTTCTAGACCAGAATGCATTGCAGACATCCAACACGTTTTGACGACAGGCTGCAACTAACTTTTATCAACTGGAAGATCTCTTTCTGTCGTGCTCAACCATGCACCAACCTCTATTTAAAACTCACAGCTGAATGCAACAAGAAAAGATTGTCTCTCACAGGGAACTCTGGGAAACGTAGTCCTTCTCGAACTGCAGTAAAAGCTCTGGCGACGAACCCCAGATTGACAGCTTTGAATGCTTCCTTATTGAGACACGGCTGTATGGTCGGGTACAAGAAATGTATCAGTTTGTATCAATAATTGTTTCCCATGTCATATAAATGTGAAGTTGATCAAAGAGACCCTCCGGTGTGGTTGTTAAAGAGCTCTAATGGAGGCCTGACGTTTTACAGCTGAAGAGTAAACATGGCTTTTTCTCCAGACTTCACACGCCATCTGCTCGCTGTGATCCGGTGCTCCGCCAACTCAGGTGCAGCAAAGTTTTGTAAACAGTGGAGTCTGTGGCACAAAGTATGATCACACTGTTTCTAAAGGATCTCACGTGCTTTTAACGGCATTCTGTCCTACAAGCTTTCATATTCATCATATCAATATCAGCCAATGCAGTCTGTGACAAAAGACAATATCCGCTGTCAAAGCAGGTAAATGTTGAACGTACTGAATACTACTCGACGATATGAAAATGATTTAGACTGCGATTCAATTATTGAGGAGGCAATGTTGTTATGTTATACTGTTACGATGTTACGCTGCACGAGTCTGTGTGTGGCGATGAACTCTCTGCTGCTTGGCTGAGGTTTTACATCCACATGACCTGTGGGCTGCAGCTATGCTTCAAATGATCCTCGTGTTCTCACACACACCGTTTCTAAAACTTTGTATCGTATTCTGACCGGAGCTATTATTAGCAATAACTTCCTCTGACGTACGAGACTTTCATCCGAGTCCGAAGGGCCCTCGAGGCAAAAGACAGAATTGAGACACTGCATAATGTGTTGGGTTTCATTTTCCACGTCGAGTACTGAATGTATACATTTCACAGAGGCGGGAGAGGCGTCGTCTCGACGACACCAAACCACTTCCCTTACCGTGTCACTTCAACTGTGGCAGACTGGACACACCCTGTCATAACACGTCTCCCCCTGCCCACCCAGTTTCACATCAACAGGTGTGAAAGCTGACTTTAAAAAAGTCTAAACTTTTGAGCGTCTCGTGGTGAGACTCACAAGGTTCCGGCAGACGTGTTTGGCGGCCGTAATAATCGAGAGTTAATTCAGCGTATCAGCAAACAAAATGATTGTTTATGCACCGTGCACATTTATTAGTGGCTGGAAAACTGTTTGACATTTCCTGTCTCCACAACGAGGTCAGAGAGTTACAGGAAAACTGATTTAATGTCATGCTCAAGGACACATCAGCAGGGCAAACGCTTGCTGACTCAGTGGACCCGCTGAGGCAGCTGGTAGACAGACTCCACTGCTCGCCGTGATGTGGTGGAGCATGGAGGGGCTGGAGGAGGGACTCTCGATGCTGACCTCTGACCCACAGGAGCCGCTTCCTGTCTGGATTTGTGCGTATAAAAAAGAAAAGGTGGGGTTCGCACCGCAGCTCGGGACACTGCCAGTGATGACAACTGTCACTGTGACACACTGAAATACTTTGACAGCTGCAAACACCCACCTCTGGAAAGCCTAATTAAAGTCAAATTAGTCTCCTGTGCACCGTAAAAGGATCAATTGGGAGCCATTAGCGAGTGCTAATTAACAGAGTCAATGGTATAACAGGGAGAAATAAAAAACGCCGGCTTATTCAACATATTTGACGTGGCAGAGGAGCACCGACTACATCCAAAACCCTCATTAATGCTGAAAGTACTGAGCGTTTTCTTTGGTGATAAATCTGTTATGTCACAATAATAACACATCACAAGTCATGATGATAAATGAATGGTTGGTATGTTAACGTGATAAACGACTCAAATGATGACTGAAAAACCCCAATAAATGTCATGTCAACTGATCACCAAATGTTTCTGCACACATCTCACCACTGAAGCCAACTGATGGTGAAGTTGGGCCCGTGTGGAGACGTACACCATGCTCCTTCTCTCTGCTCCGACCTGTCCTCATCACTGAGGCCCTCCGGAGCCTCTGGCCGAGGACACCGACAGGGACCGAGGCTGTAGATCCGACCGGCGCGCCGTCACGAGTAAACACTCGTGACGACGCCAAGCACCGTTTAACGGCAGGTAAAGGAAAAGCCCGGAGCCTCGTAAGGAAGCAGCTGCCGCTATGAAATGGATTCACTGCCGCTGTGAACGATCCATTTCACAGCAGTGTTGGCGTTTAGTCTTGAACTGAAACGCAGTCCGATTACAATGCAAACCATAAGCAGGGGAAGGCCTCACACGCAGGCTGAACTGAGCCTGCAGCCGCACTGTGAGCGAACACAACGCGTCAAAGTTGACAACACCCTCTGGAGGCCATGGAGCCGGATGCTGGCGTCCAATCAGACAGCAAGAGGGGGAAGAAAAAAGAAGAATAAAAAAAACCCAAAAGTGGACTCGTAATAACACATTTAACCCCCCCCCCCCCCCCCCCCAGCTGATACCGTGCTGTACACCCACCCTGCGCCCACTCACTGCCTCTCTGCTCTTCCGCCTCCAGGTGAGCTGCTGCGGGATCACCGGCCCGCTGAGCAGCGTGCACACCCGGGGGGGGGGGGGGGGATACCGGGCCTTCTCCCGGTCTCCCCCCTCGCCTCTCAACCCTCCACTAGAACAGTATCCCCCCTCCCACTAGGTCCCTTTCAACAGCCGAAACGGCAATGCAGTGGCATCTTTCTGCGTCAAGTAAGCCCGCACGTTCACGGTACATTTATAATTGGGCTTTTTTTTCAAACACACGTATTGAAACCTACAATGACAGCTCGGACAGCGGCTCGTTGCGGGAGCACCGAGCCCCGCTGCGCAGCTTTATTTTCGGGGTCAACAATTACAATAACATGTAACGTGAACACCGGTAAATATCCGTTATGTCATCGTAAATATCCACAAAACCACCGGCGCTCGTGTGGAAAAATGTGCTCGACCGCCTGTAACGCGATGCTGCAAACACTCCCTGCGCTGTTCATCTGCAGCCCGCTGGGCCTCGCGTTAACCTGCGCGGCAAATACATGCGCGTTGTTGGTGTACAAACAGCTGATTTTCAGCGGAATATGTTCGGTGTCTGCCCAGAGACGAAATGCGCTGCGCAGGGATGACAGACAGAGGAAAGCAGCCGAGCAGGGCAGCCGACAGCTCGGGCTCGTCCGTGTCCATGTCGTGGACCCAAAGAAGACACAGAAAACACATTTTCATTTCTTCGTGTTGTTATTCTGCTGCGCTTACCTTCTCTTGCCTTCAGGAGAACCGTGTTGGCCACGATATTTTCAATCTCCATTGTCAGAATGTGAAGCCGGAGCAGTCGCGATACATTTCACTCAGCGGAAAAAGACGGTTTTTCTGATCAAACGTGCCGACGACGGTGAGGCTGCTGCACGCGCACAGGGCGAACGCGGCACTGGCGCATAGTAGGTGTTTAATAGTGGTCGTCGTTCCTCTCCATGGCAAGACGGATTTTTTAATTTTTGATGAAACCCTACCGATGGAGCGCTATGATTCCGACGGTGCTTGTTAGCATTCACAGCCTGCCTTCCTTCCTGCTTCGGTTCCCTCTTCCTCCTCTTCCTCCTCGCCCCTCCTAGCCAGCGAGAGTAGGAGGGATCAATTTACAACCAGTGCAACCGCACACACATTCACACACAAGTGCACGTACATGCATGCTAATTCCTCAGCTTAAATCTCCTGAAACTATGGATGGTTGTGACATGTATTGTGTGGCAGCTTTGGATTAAAACGTGCTTTATGTGTGCGGTTGTCTAAGTTTCCTTCTCAACCACAGGAGCGAGAGCCTACCAAGAAAAAAAAAAGATGTTTCCTTTAAATAATCATTATTGAATGGCTTTTTAATCCAAACATGAATGAAAATACTAAAAAGTAAACTTTTCCTTCCCGTGATTTCCTGCTATTTGCTGCTGGCTAATGTAATGCTGTGCAACATGCAGGCCTTTGGCCACAGAGAACAATGGTGTGAGGGTTTTAAGGTTGTTGCACGATGCCGGGTCGTACAGCCTGGAGATCAGAGATAACGCACCGGTTTCCTCCTCCTCACAAGCACACAGTGTGACCAGCCTCTGGGCTTTCTCGTCTGATGCTCGGAGGAGAGTTGTGTGTCTGCAGACAGAGAGGAGAGAAGTCGTTTGCCTTTAGAAGGACAATGTGGGAGTTGTAAAGTAATCAATGAAACTGTTCTTGAAACTATCTAGAGATCCATAAATGGGATCATTGAGAATACACAACAGGCCTCATTAGCTGTTTCACTTTTCCTTTTTACTACGGTCATAAACACATCACAGGGAGGCCTGAGGAGAAACTCACAGGTCGAAGGTCACAGGCTTTCATCTTCACTTCCTCACTGATTCTCTCAACACAGACAGTGTCAAGTTACTGGAACACTCAAAACATGTTGAACCGATGGACATGAAATAATGTTTGTTTTCAATCGACCTGACTGGGTTCATTTTGCAAGAATGATCCGGTCGCTGTAGCCTACATTAGTCTCTAAAGAGATCAATAATTTGACACAAAATATTGGTTTAAGAATTATTTTATTGATAAAAAAAACAGAGCAGCAGACCGTAGAACCGAGTGTTCTACAAAGCTGTGTAATACATGTTTATAAAGCAGGAAGAATGAAACTAAAGTCGTAGTTTACTCTCCTACCAACGACATGATCACCGTTATCAGTTCCCAGAGGAACAGGAAGCTGCACGGGACAGATACAACATAATAGTGAGTATTACATGGGATGGGCAAGGAGCCCGACCTCAGGTCAGCAATTCAATTTAAAGCCATGAGGCCATGTTTGCAGAGGGCTAACTCTGATGCAGTACTGTGTCATACTGAAGAGCTTTGATTCTTTCATCGTTTAAATTTAAGGTATTTTCTCATCAGAACAACTTGTGAGTGCAACAAGTGGATGCTGCCGCTCTAACAATACGCCTCCCATTTCAGAAAGAGACCGTCTGTGCAGTCGATGAACTGACTCTTATTTCACCATGTTAGTCGGGTTGTCTGGTATCCGCAGGGTCAACGGTTCGATCCTCGGCTGGGACGTGTCACGTGTCGAAGTGTCCCCGAGCAAGACACTGAACCCCGGCTCCCCGGGCGCCCATCATTGGCAGCCCACTGCTCCCTGTATCCAGGGATGGGTCAAATGCAGAAGTCAAATTTCGTTTATGTGTATATGTGTATGTGACAATAAAATCCTAACCTAGTAATGCACTGCGGTCCATAGTCTGCGGTACATGGTTGCTCGTCTGGAACAACATGAAACCGATCTACTGGCCCATCACATTCAATGCTGCCACCTAGTGGTGATAATGCACGACTACAGGCCATTACATGCAGCGCGCCAGTTGTCTTCTCTCCTTCAATCATGACTTTTCTCACAGAGACAAAAAGAGTATCAGACACCAAATGTATGATTTACATTTGAAATAGTTTGGGTTCAGTCGATTTCCTCTTAGTTTTACGCGACGGGAGAATACGCTGAAACTTTGAAGTTGTTTTCCAGTCCAGAAAAGCATTTGTGACATTAAATCATTATTTAACCACAACTGTGCATTTGGGCTCTAAATATTTAGCCGTTGTTCTATGTGCCCTCAGCGGTTACATTAACGAGGTTTAAACTGTTGTTCAGCTGATATTCCACCAGTGATAACCCGACACTATCCTTATATTTCTATTGTGATGAGCTTTAAGAAGAGCGTTGCCAAATAAACACACCTGTTAATATTCCAGCTCGTTATATGCTGCATTGTTGTACACTTGCCACTGGAACAGGAACCTGTTCCTGAACACATGTTGATGCTGAGCTTCCAGCGTCTTTGACCAATGACTGATGAGTTCTTTTTCAACTGTTGCTCAGAAGGATCTTTGTCTCTTTCACTTCTCAGTTTGTTTGAACCATCGTACAGAGTCCTGTTCTCCACTGACACAAACAGGACTGTTTTTGCAAACCCCCATAGAAAATATGAACAGTGGACTTTCTCCAAAAGCATGAAAGACATTTCAAACGTAGAGAGTCGTCCTCTAGATGGTGCTGCTGACCTATAAATATGCCAGAATTTCAGGCCTACAAATAACTGTTGGTCTTGGATTTTGGTTGTGTAATTTGAACAAAGGTAAGGCAGTAAACGCTCAAATGCATTTCATTCATTCAACCTCTACTTCTGCATTCATCCTCTCACTGGTCACTGCACACAACAGGCTGAGCCAAGATGACGAGTGAATGTTGTACCAAAGATATTCATGAATATTCATTTTGTGTTTGTACAAAAATAATCTCACGATGTGATGCCAGCTGTACAGCAGCAGGTCAAACTATTGAGATTCTGTTGTTAAGTCAGACTGTGTACACACTGCAGGTGAGAGGGAAACGTGGTTACAATGAAACCATGAATCTCATTTAACAAGGAAGCTGCAATGAGCTGTGAGCATGGCCTCCCTCAGGGTTTCAGAAGAGCTGTGAGGCCATACTGAATATCAATCAGACGCCATGTTTCTGCATCACGTGTTCCTCTCAATCCCGTACAGTTTGAGATGAGGATGACAGAAATAGACGGCAGTTGGTAGTTCGCCCTAATTTGTTTCATTTAAACTTGCATTTAGGACGAGAAGTGGATCTGAAACAGAATGGTTGCAGAAGTGCAGTGTAACGAAGTACATTTACTTAAGTACTGCACTTTAGTACAATTTAGGATATTTTAATTTGGCATTTTCAATTTATGATACTTTTTGCCGCTACTTAAGAGGGACATATTGTATTTTTGAATGAACTACATTTATCCAACAGTTTCAGATCAAGACTTTCTATTATAAAACTGATAACTTCATTGTTTGAGATTAAACTACCCAACAGTCGTCTATACAGGCATACAGGGAGATTACAGCGCAGACTGTGAATGCACGACTTTTACTTTTAATGAAGTGTTTTGCTCCTTTTAATTTGTTAAAATACATTATACTTATTGACTACCAATTATAGGCCTATATACATGATATAGAAATATAACATTCTGCATTCAAAGTCTGTCTGCAAATTGAGAACTTTTACTTTTGATCCCTTCGGCCTAGAGGCAGCTCGCGCGCACCACACTTTGGGAATCCCTGCGGAGGCTATATTCTGCAGGTAATAATACCTTCACTTAGCTTTTACAAGGTGTACATGTACTGACAACGGAGCTGTGGTATTAATGCTTTTAGAAAAGGTTATGAGTGTCATGGTGCAGGACTACCTTGCTCTGAGCTGAACGCGTGAGGACTCGAGACGTGAAAGAGCTCCACTCACGCGTCTGTTGATGTCTGCTGTTTCCTGGCTCTGTGGGAGCTCGCACGTGACTCAGAGCCCGTGCGCCTCTGAAGCAGCTGAGGACGCGCAAAGCAAACGGAAACACCGCAGTTTAGAGCTCAGGAGCTGCCAGTTTACTTCTACATAGTTGAGAGGGGCCGCTGGTCATTCTCCAACATGTTTTCACTCGGCGAGAAGATGGAGTTTCTCATAGGAAACCCCTTTTCAACGCCCGTCGGTCAGAGAATCGGTAAGTCGCGATGCTTTTGAAACTCGGAGTAGTTCACCGCTGGATTCATCATTTCATTTACCGAATCAATCACATGTTCCAGCGTTTCACAACCGCATCACGGGGAAGTGGCGTAAGACCATTTAATTACACTTTTGCTGTTTGATCTCCTGATCGAAAATGTTTAAAAATTAACTCCAAATTTGACAGAGACATAAAGAAGTCTTTAGAGCCAATGACGCGCGGGAGGCGGGACTCGAGCCCACCGAATCTTCCGTTTGATTGGCTTATGAGAGTTGAGTGACGGATCATTTGAGGAATGAAGGAGGCGCTGGTGTTTCCTCTCACTTCCTCGATCACTGATGTGTTTGTCGAGATTCGGGTTCACACCATTACGCACAAGTGTCACTTCCGCTCTGCAACAACAAGCAGAATGTGTCACTTTAAAGTTGTTTTGAACCAGCAGTGGATCCTCAGTGGCAACAGGTTGCTGCTTTTTGTGACGCAAACAAACCCACAGCTGCATGAGACAGATGTGTAATCACGACAATCTAGAGATGTGACGGAACGACACGCAGCCATCTCAAGCCTTCCTTCCTCTGACGTCATCCGCTCACTTCCTCACGCAGTCACGTCAGAGAGGCTTCTGCTCCGTCAGGCCGGTGGCAGCAGAAAGCAGCTGACAGTCACATGAAGTGGAGGGAGCGAGGGAAGGAGCGAGGAGGGGAGCAGAATGCGACTGAGGAAGGCAGTGAGGGGTGTGGGGGTGTTAGCGGAGAGGAATGAAGGAGATTTAGAGACTCACGAGGAGCCTGTGAGGGGTGGAGTGCAAAGAAAACGGGCTTTGATTGCTAAAGAGTTTGGAGGGAAATGCATGTTTAAGCAGAAAACCCATTTTCTCAATCAGCTTATGGCGATAAACAACGAGTTGCTATAAAAACCATATTATCTGGAGGATACACTCACTGCACATCAGAGCTTTTTAGTATTTGAGTATTATGTTGCAGATGTCATGATATCAGAAGAAAGTCTCCTGGTTATCGCTTCATGTTCTCTTCCCATATCAGCATCACTGCATCACTGCATCACTGTATACAGTTACAGTGGGACATATATGTGACATGTATGTGATTCCCTCTCTGTTGACAGAGCGCGCGACCAGCGGCGCTCTGCAGTCCGACGACTGGGGGCTGAACATGGAGATCTGTGACATCATCAACGAGACGGACGAGGGGTACGCGAGTAATGCTTTCACCAAGAAGCCTCCAGCTGAGCCCGTTGGATGCACACGGACCCTTCTGACTAACGCAGTGCTCCGTGTGCAGCTCCACCGTTCATGTTTAGTGCCACGTGCTTCATGATTGAGTTGTTTCTTGTTGTATTTCTATGGAGATCTGGTTGTGACTGAATGACAGTGAAGGCACAGTTTGCTCTGCAGTGGTTTCTTTAATGCTAAAAGACGAAAGTCACTGTCATCCTGAAATGCAACCTGTGTTACACGTATACAGTCAAATCTCACATGAACCACGAACACAACTACCTTTCTTTGCTTATTTTCTCATTCATCAACATCAGTTTTTATTTGTCTCAGGCCCAGAGATGCAGTCAAAGCTATTAAGAAGATAATCGTAGCGAACAAGAACTTCAGAGAGATCATGTTGGCCCTTACTGTGAGTACCTGCAGGGGATCGGGGCTCTGGTCCTGATTGGCTGGTGGCTTTGTCGCGATGCTTTATTCAACATTGAAGTCTTCGTTATTTCGACTTGCATAGATTTCATTACCGCTGTCACACAGGTTCTTGAGGCCTGTGTGAAGAACTGTGGCCATCGCTTCCACATTCTTGTGGCGTCGCAGGAGTTTATTGAAGGAGTGTTGGTGCGTTCCATTCTGCCCAAATACAACCCCCCCACTGCCCTCCACGACCGGGTGCTCAGCCTCATACAGGTATGTGTACAGGTGTGTGTACAGGTATGTGTCTGCTCCTGCAGAGCAACATATCACAACAGCTGTCTGCTGTGCTGCAACTAATGAGGACTTCCCTTCCTTGTTGTCTGAAATCATTTATTAGTCGTGTCCATAAAAAAATGAATGAATTAATAAATCTCCATCACATTTTACCAAAAGCGATGTCTTGCTAATGTTTTCTTTTTTTTAGTGCTAAACCCAAAGATATTACATTTACTCCAATAAAACACAAGTAAAGCACGCAAATAATTCCAGCCGTTGTGAGATATTCCAGTTGTGTGTGCTGATCCCACGGCTTCGGAGGTTTGCTTCAGTTGGACTCTGTTATGGCTGCAGACGCGTACAATCGTGTGCTACATGGTCAAAGCCAGTTCTGTGTAATCACAGACGAGGAATGATCATATTAGATGTATGTGCTGACGCAGCAATCCTTCTCTGTAGCTTTTGGGTTCTTCTTGTTTTTTCCCACATTTGGCCAGTTGGCTGTTGAACGCTGATTTAGGAATCCGTTATTCTCATGATTTGTTTCGTCATATCCTCCGCAGTCGTGGGCCGATGCGTTTCGTAGCTCTCCCTCCCTCGGGGGGGTGGTGTGCGTATATGACGACCTGAGGAGACGTGGTCTGGAGTTCCCCATGACAGACCTGGATGCTCTGTCCCCCATCCACACTCCGAATCGGGTGAGACTGTCTACAAAGTGAGACAACACAGCAAAAGAAATGCATCTCCAGATATCCATCTCTACAGCGCACCTTCTCCTTTCATCTTGCAGAGTATCCCAGAAAACGGGACCCCTGAGACGAACCCCGTCGCTGCTTTCACACATCAGCCACAAGCAGCTTCCAGTGTTCAGAGTACGTCCACTCCAGTCCTGTCCAGTGAGGGACCAGCCTCCCTCCCCGCAGAACAGGTACAACAGTCAGTCACTGACGATATAAAGCAGGTGAAGAACTGACCTTTGGCTGTGAGCTGGAGCACGGCCATTGTTCACGGTTTTAGTTCCACCTGAGCTTTTCCTGCGTTTCCCCTTTCAAAATATCACTGTATTACGTGAGCAATAGGCTGTTTCTATGCACGATGTTGGCTTTGTAGAATAAACGTTGTGTTGTTGCTTCTTTGACTGCTTTACATTTTTTTTTTAAGTTTCTTAATCAGGAACAGAAGCTGCGAAGTGAGCTGGCGCTGGTGAAGGGAAACCTCTCTGTGATGACAGAGCTGCTGAATGAGCTCATACCTGGACAGAGCCAGCAAGATGACACAGAGCTGCTACAGGTGTGTGTGTGTGTGTGTGCGTGTGTGTGTGTGCGCGTGCGTGTGTGCGTGCGTCAGTCTTTGTCCATCATCAGTGCTGTTTAAAACAAAATGAGTTGGGAGAAGATGAACCATAAATGATTGTGTGTTTTGTTCTGATGCTTCATTCGAGTGTGATCGTACATTACTTTAAATGTGACTTTATATTCAACTGTGCAGGCTACATTTTTGTGTTGGTACAATTTGTCAATTGATTGAACAGCATGCCATGTGTGTCTGTGTTGATCTTACATGGGGAGGCAGAGATACTGATTTGTTTCTCTTCCCTTTTATTACTCTTTCTCTCTTCGGGCTGTTTTTTTGATGCTGCCGGTACAGTTGCTCTGTACTTCATGTACTCTCTGCAAGTGTAGGTATCATGTTGTTGGCAAAGAATTCTGGGAAATGTAGTAAACTAGCGATTGACGTAAAAATAGATGAACCGGTTTAAGAAAATTGGGTACACCAACAAAAGTACATTTGAACATCGTATAAGCCTGGGACTGGATTTAACGTGAAAGATGGATGATTGATTTACTCCATGTGGTGAGAATGAATTAATCTCTCTGTCCTCCGATGTCCAAGCAGCAGCTGTACTCGGTGTGCAAGAGCATGCAAACTCGAGTGGTGGAGCTCATCCCCCAGCTGCTGGATGAAGCGTTTATAGAAGAGCTGCTCATGGTCAACGATGACCTGAACAACGCCTTCATCCGCTATGAGAGGTGTGCCGCAGCCTGGCTTCATGTTTCCCATCATAAGATATGTAACATGTATCTTTCTCATTGCTAAATTCATGCTCATTGCATTGTAATTGTGTTTTAGGTTTGACAGACTGAACAAGGCACAAATCCCAAACAGTCGAGAGGTAAGAAGACGACTCGCTCCTCCTCATTTCTGCTGTAAGAACAAGCTCACACACGAGTTGACCCCGCTGTGTTGCGTCCTCACTCCAGCAGAGCTCTGCCACAAGCCCGAGCCTCATCACCCTCAGCCAGCCTGCTGTCATCGCAACAACCAGCCAACCAGCAGCCAGCAGCACCGGCGCCAGTCGACCGCAGCCAGCCGACCACAGTGAGTACACATTGTAGAACTTCTGCTTCATAAATATACCAAATCCATATGTAGAACATGCCTTAAACTGGAGTTTTTGCTTTTGTAATTTGCCGTATATATCTGGCAGAAAACAGGATGTAGTGGCTCGGCATCACATGGACGTTCAGTGTTTATGGGCTTTCACAATAACATGACAACTTAGGAAGAAGGAGAAAATCCAGAATTGCATCTGAAAGTAGCCGATGAGTACAAAATCACTGTTTCCATTCATGTTTGTGGTTTTATTATTCAAAAGTGTTGCGACAAGAATTGAGGTAACGGAGTGGAAGAGGGCTTTTTCATTCAGCTGTGACTGAATGGGTAAGAAACTGTCTTGCAGAGGAGGAGGGGGAGTTCGACATGTTTGCCCAGACGAGAGGCAGCTCCCTGGCTGAGCAGAGGAAGAGGTGAGCGGTGCTGCCTGGTGACAGAGACTCATCACATCCCGACACCACGGACTGTCACGTGTCTGGCGCTGGTGTTTCAGAGACGTGAAGTGCTTCAATGATTTCATTAAAAACGTCTGAATGTAGTGAGATGAAATTACAAGCTGCCCGGTGAGCCTGAGGTTACTTTTGCCACCAAACCTCTGATGAAAGGTATCTACAGTTGAGTTCTGGCCGACAGCACATGACGCCACATAAAGAACACAAAGCCTGACAATTCGATTTTTCAAACTGCATCACAAACAGAACGGTTATTTGAACAATAAGAAGTAAACAACGGTCTGGACCGCCCCCATGGCCGAGTGTGTAATGTGGGCGTGTCGCCTAATTGCAACATTCAAAGTTTGACTCTCGGGCAAAAAGTTGAAATGAATATTTAGTTGAATACAGCCTCCACTGGATCACTGCATCACATCCTCTCCCCAGTGTCCGGTATGAGGACCCAGGAGCTGTGGAGGGCCTCGCTGGAGCTCTGGACAGCAGGTTGCAGGTCACAGGAGGGGTGAGTGTGCCACCATCAGACAAACTCAACATGTCCTGTGAAATACAAAGTGTAGAGATAATCGCTGAATACAGCTGAAACACAGTGTCACCTCATTTTCATGACTGTTCCTTTTAGATGCCAGCCGAGAAAACCTCTCAGCAGAACGATGTTGACCGATGGTTATCTGGTGATCTGGTCAGAGAAGCTTCTCTCTTTATGAAACGTGTTCTTCATGTGATGTGTAAGATACTGCAGGATGATTCATCTTTAATCTGTTTTGTTGTGTTTGGACGTGCAGGCAGACCAGTCTTCAGTTAGTGAGGGAGTGTCCAGTACAGGTGTGTTGTTCTGTCTGCTGGTCCATTGCTGCCAGTTTAGTGTTGAAAATAATGTTTCATATTTCGTGTTTACTTTCTGTGTGTTCGTGTGTCCACGCACATCGACCTACAACTCTCCCTTTCAGAGTTTGATCAGTTTCTGGAGGATCGGGCGAAGGCATCGGACCAAAGAGGACGGACGATTGAAAGCGTGCCGCCCTCCGCCTCCAGACCGCCGCCGCCGCCGCGATCGAACCACCAGCAGGAGAGATCAGACCATCTCTTCTCACTTTGAGTCTGACTGGATGTAAATATCAACGTCCACACGCCATCATATTAAAATATGCCCACAATCACACACATGCTGTGTTAAGTCAGGTTTCCTCTGAAAGCACACACACACACACACACACACACGCACACACGCACGCACGCACTCACAGAATAAACCTGACACTACAGACCTACTACCGAATCAACTCAACTTCGATAATTCCTGCTCTTTATCTTTATGTGAGTATAAAAAACTTCCTGTGACTGTATTTCTGAATTGTATTATTATAATGTTAAAATGCAACTATTGTTGAGAGTTAAGTATAATGTTGAATACATGTTTGATATCGCGCCATCATGTGCCTTTGACGGCTGATCTTGTGTAGATGAGAATAAATCGGGTTATTATTCTGTAAACATGTTGCGTCCTCTTCTTTACAATGATGTGTGCTGAGTCATTCATCTCAGCTGCATGATGGGAATTCACCCTGAAGCTTGTTTTATAACTGATCTCAGTGCAGTCTTTGTGTGAGAGATCGCTGCTCCACCAAATCGAGGTCAAATGATTCTTCTTCTTCTTCTTCTTCCGTCTTGCTTCATGCTCGCTGTGAATTATCTCAAACCATTTTATATTTCTCACACAAATGTCTCCTTGATGACGTCTCAATTGCTTGAAAGTAAATCTGGTGACTAACACGTGAAACTAGCTTCTCAGACGTGTGCTGCATGTTTGCGTTGAAGCTAGCCAAAACATCAGAGCCTTGAAAAAGCCATCCTCAACAATATGTCCGCTGTTTGTGTTCTCAGGCACTGATTTCAGTATGTTATTGTTCACAAGCTCAAGGATGTCTGGTACAGGAGTCTGTGACGCACCCGGAGGAAACCCTATAACTCGCCCTTCTGTTGTACATCCACACCTAACACCATGCCTCGACCAGTCACCTGTGTTGTCTTTGTCTGCTGGATTTCTGTTTCTGTCCTTCTACATGGATCTGCATCGTTTGCTTCTAACATTTCAACCCAGATCCAGCTTCCAAACGCCACCGTTGTTCAAGACAAGGAGGACACAGGCTGGGATTCAACATTTCTTCAGCTGAGAGACAGTTTGCTGTCCTATTCCCAGCCCGTCCCTCCATACACCCTGCTGGCAGACGCTAAGGACCACCACTACATGCCCAAACCCAGACATCGCCGCCTCCTGCGTCTTCTGGGATCCTCTTTTGACCTGTTCTGGATGTCCATAGATCAGCCATCTCAAGCCTCTGGGTGTCATAGGGGTGGTCAACCTTTGGGTAATTCGTCACTGCCCGCAAAATTGCCCAGCTACACCGCTGTCAACCTGAGTGCTTCTCCAGAGCTGAGAGAGGCTGCAGCAAACCATCGCCTGAAGCTGGTAAAGGAAGCTGCAGATCTGGACCTCAGTCCTCTGCCCTCGCATGTCGGCAGTTCGGTCAGAGACTGGTTAGTGCGCTCTGCCACTTGTGGATTGAGCTGCCAATGGGTGGATCTGGGTCCGGCTTTCTGGCCACGTTGGCTGCGGCAGACTGATTGTGAAAAATCAGATGGAGTGCGAAGTTGCTCCTTTCCTGGTGGGATGGAGTGTGTGCGAGCTCAGATAGCTCGCTTAAAGATCCTGGCTTGGCACTGCTTGGAAGTCAGAGAGGGAGGAGATGTTCCTCGAGGGATTAAAGCCGAGAGATCTGATGGCACAATTGAGATGGGGACAGGTGAAGGCATGAAAAGGTGTATATGGTCTATCGTGCCTTATCATGTGGTCACAGCATGTTCATGTTCTTCTCACTAGGGCTTAAGATTGTCAAGCCTCATAATATGCTGGATGCTTTATGTATTTTATACTGTCATTGAGTTGTTGATGAAATCAAAAATGTGTCAAATGATTTTTCAAACCTAATCATATTTGCTTTTCATCACTCAGTAAGACGTTGCACCTTAATATTACTGACTTTGAGCAGAATTTAATAAAAGATGTTGTCTCCTGATGAATTGTTGAATTATTTCGTTTCTTCAGCAACACTCTGTCAAACACGTCCTCTCTATTGCTGCTTTCACTTTCTCCATTCTGTGATGGTCTGGGGCTTAAAATGTAGAACTTTTTGGTCACAAGTTTTTCGCACCCAAAGTCCAGAAGGCCGACATGTCTGGTGTCAATAACAGCATACATGATACATTCATATGTGTTTTCAGCAATGCTTTCACACTGCAGACTTTTCGCCTCTCTTTTTCAGCTTTTCACAATTAGCCTGTGTGTACTTACGTGTGTGACGTACATTTTTAATTTATTTTTTGTTAAAGAAACTTAAAAATATCAATCTGAAAGGAATATCTATCCTATCCTAAAATTGAGAATCCAAGAGAAATTGGTATCCAGTTCTGACAGTGTGATGACAAAATCATTTTGCCACAGGAATGGTTTTCTTTTGTAATGTTATAATAAGCATACAAGCAACGAAAGATGTGTAACTGCAGAAAATGTGACGATTGGTTCAATATGCTGTGAAAAGTAGTGAATGTTCGAGTCAACAGCCCATATCTGCTGACTGCCTCACGTGACATGAATAAAGCCACATGTTGGTGTTAACAGGATGTCTATTAAATCATTTATTGACACCATTGATCGAATAAAACTGTTTTACAAAGTGTCTTGTGTTTACCTTTGGTTATTTGTGAGTTGTGTTTGCAATAAATGAAAACAATTTAAAGAATGAAAATGAATATATGTATTTACACACCGACACACACACACACACACACACACACACACACACACACACACACACACACACACACACACACACACACACACACACACACACACACACACACACACACATATGGAGTGGTCTCACTGACGTCACGATCTCCTTAGTTACCAGGTCGGTCGGCCATGTTGGAGTACATACAGATCCTCCATGGCGGCGAGTAAACAAGGAAGTGCGGCGAAAATACCATACTTTGAATCACTGGATAGTGCATCAAAGGTTCGCTACCTTGCCAAATTGAAGGTTATTGGTAACTTGGATCCTTATACGATGAGTGCAGATCGTTTCAGTGCCGATCCTACTTGTCTTCCATCGGTAAACTACGCCAACATCTACGCGTATCTCGTGAACACCCCGAGTCCTTACACGAAAGACGAGCTGGAGTGCTACAAAGGGCTCGACGCTTATAATCAGTTTGTCAGTGGATGGGTCCGAGACGTCAAAGCAACGGTCGTCGAGAATTCTCATCTCGTCATTGGAAGGGTAAATATATACAGATCTGGTCCGATATTTAGCAATATTCAATGTTTACTCAGCGCAAACAGACACGTGTGTTTGTTTACATTGTACGTGCATGTCATTGTGTGCGTGTGTGTAGGAATTCACTTTCAACTAACTCCTAACTTCATCCCCCCCCACACATATATATATATATATATATACACATATATATATATACATGATACGACGTTAAACTCATATCAAGCAATGCTGAGGCTGCATCTCTGTGTTTCGCCTGTTGTACACGCTCGACACGTCTCTGGCACCGACTGCTGTCACGGGCCGATGAAGCTTCGGTAACCTTCTCATGTCCATGTTTAATTTATATTTCCTTTATTAAATACTGTTCACAAACGAATTTGCAAATAAAATCACTGACCACTTATAAAGTGATCCGCACATACTCGAGTGTACCCCAAATTCGATTCCTTTATATCTCGAGAGATGCGCGACAGCCATTTCTGGCGACGTCGCTTGGATAGCTCCTTCGTGTCATTTCCTTGATGTGTAATGACCGCTGGCAAACGAAAGAATGATTTCTTGTCTCTATCAGCTCTGCTGCCACAACCAAAGACAGCACAAAAGTTCACCATGATCGATAGGTTCTGCGACTCAGCCGTGCATGCCAGTGGCTGTGTGTACTCCAACATGTACTCCAACATGGCCGACAGCTAAACTGTGACGTCACACGAGACCACTCCATACATATATTAAGAGATTAGCCTCATTACTGACATCCAGCTTTAAAAATGTGCACTTTCTGCCCATTCTGCCCTCACCACTATTGGTAATGTCTCAATATAAGATAAGACAAGCCTTTATTAGATTTAATATCGCTAAAGGGGTTCGTTTGATATCAAACACATTCCTCCCAAATCTACGACATTACTTTTGCTACTTCTCTGTATTTGACAGCAGCCTCCATTTGCACAGATACAGTTCCCCTTTGTCCGAGGAGCCGTGAACGCAGCAGTGTCGGCACAGCCCACCTGCGCTGTAACGTTCACATTGTACACAGACAAGATGGCAGCTTTACTAGAAGACGAGTTTGAAGATGCGCCCGATGTGGAGCCGTTAGAACCAACACTGAACAACATCATCGAACAGAGATCTTTGAAGTGGATATTTGTGGGTGGAAAAGGTGGTGTTGGTAAAACGACATGCAGGTAAGTTGAAGGCAAATGCTCATTCGCTCCTGATATCGACTCAGGCTACCGCACAAGCTAACAGGGCTAGCTAGCGTAGATTAGCTGCCACCGTAACTTGACGTGGGTTTTTCAGTAAGCGAATGTTTTTCCACAACACTAATCTAATGACCGGTAGCTTAACGTTACCGGTTGAAGACGCGCACGTTTGGAAACACCATCACCGTTACATGTGGCGTTAAGTCATTAGCCCGTTATTATCTAGCGTTAGCTGAACGCATTTCAATGCTGTCAAGCACTGTCACTAGCTAACGTTAGCCAACTGACACTTGTATTCTTGACTTCCTCAAGTGGTTTGACACTCACGGTGCAGGATGACACCGACAGCCGGTGTGTTTTCTTCTGCCTTGTGTTTATTCAAGGGCTAACGTTGTGTTAGCTTGTAGCTGAGCTAACGGACATCTAACGTTACCTGTGGGTAACCAATAGACTAACGCTAGCTAGCTAACTAGCGTTAGCTGTCAGTTTTGCAATTACGCCTCCTTTAATTATCGTTGAAGCCATTGAGCGAAGATTACAAAATGAAGAATATACAATATCAAAAGACAGAATCAAGCAACATCCAACGTTAAGTAACTCGTGTTGGATGAAGCTCTGATAGTAGTTAAATGTTTAAAAGTCCTGTGAACCTGACAGTTACAGTGACAACATGACCATGAACTTATGAACAGAAGATGTATCGCTTAACTTGCTCACTGCAGTTTTCTTCATGCAACTTTTAAGATGACAAACATCTCTTGTGGACCCTTTGTCTTTCCAGTTGCAGTTTGGCTGTCCAGCTCGCTTCCGTCAGGGAGAGTGTCCTCATCATCTCCACCGATCCAGCTCACAACATCTCTGATGCTTTTGACCAGAAGTTCTCAAAGGTGCCCACTAAGGTCCAGGGCTATGATAACCTCTTTGCAATGGTGAGTGGCACTGCGTAGACACTACATATATCTTTGTAAAACCCTAATACATTATATTGTAGAGAGAAGAAATGGCACAGTTCTGTTCAGACGTCCCTGGAGGCTACAACAGTGTGACGGCGAGCTAGCATGCACAACACCAGGACCCTGAAACTGAAGCAGCTTCATCAATGCTGTTATTTACACCTGTACTGTTCCTACTGTGACATGTCAAAATGTTGCATTTAATTCACATTTTACTTTTTGCTGTTTTTTTTCCAAATAATCAATGGACAAGTGGATAGAAACAGCAGCACTTGTTAACAAAGAGGTTTATTTATGCTGTTTATAGAACATGAGGTAACTATCTCTTTAGCGTCACGAGGACGGTCCGTTCCACGTCTGTGGCTCCAACACAAACCATCACTGTGGCCCAAACCTGCTGGAAGGCTCTGGAATCATTTGCAGTTACTCCGACCCTCAGTCTGTAACGCGCTGATTACTTGATGTGCTTGTGTGGGTGCAGGAGATCGACCCGAGCCTGGGTGTGGCAGAGCTGCCGGATGAGTTCTTTGAGGAGGACAACATGCTCAGCATGGGAAAGAAGATGATGCAGGAGGCCATGAGCGCCTTCCCTGGCATCGACGAGGCCATGAGCTATGCGGAGGTCATGAGGTAAGACAACATGGAACACAGATCACTCTTTCGTAGCAGTATTGCTGACCCAGATTTGCATAAAGAAATGTCAGTCAGTGTTGTGCTAACCCAGCGCTGCCGTCGTCCTGTGCCCCAGGTTGGTGAAAGGAATGAACTTCTCCGTGGTGGTCTTTGACACGGCCCCCACTGGTCACACACTGCGGCTGCTCAACTTCCCCACCATTGTGGAGCGTGGTCTGGGCCGCCTCATGCAGATAAAGAACCAGATCAGCCCTTTCATCTCCCAGGTGAGGAAGAGACGAGCAGGTCCCGTCACTCATTTACCAATCTTTCATGGGAGTTAAGATACTTCTAAGAGAGCCACAAAGCTACTGTTGAACTTGAAGTAAGGATGACGCCAAGTGAAAGAGCAAAAAACAAACCAATAAAGTTTATGTTTTGTATTCAAAGATTATTTATTGTACACATTAAATATGAGCTATGACTCACTCCCTTTCACATCTCCTCTGTTCCTCTCTCACGGTGTGTAGATGTGCAACATGCTCGGCCTGGGCGACATGAACGCTGACCAGCTGGCCTCTAAGCTGGAGGAGACCCTGCCGGTCATCCGCTCAGTCAGCGAGCAGTTCAAAGATCCTGTAAGTCCTCCGGCTGCTTCTATGAGGCTTTTCAAACTACACTTAGTTACTGAAGTGTTTCTATATCTGCATGCAGAGTTGCTCTTTAGATGAACAAAAGATATATTTATCCATTTCAGTATTACCAGACAAAGAGACTTCCACTGCAAATGTTCTCTTTGCTGTGGCTGCGACACACTGACGTCTCTATACATTGATAAAATATCCTATTACTGCATCTATGTGTTGTGCAGACTGCTTAAGACGTTACGCTAACATCCTTTTTCTATTGTATCTTTTCCTCTGACTGCAACCCGGCTGCATTGTGTGTTCAAATGTACATTTTCACATAGACGTCAGTTAGGGAATATAATTAAAAATAGTTTTATAACGACTCAACACATGAACGAGTCGTATTAAACGCTTTCTCTCTCCTCGCCGTCCTCAGGAACAGACCACTTTCATCTGCGTGTGCATCGCTGAGTTCCTCTCTCTGTATGAGACGGAGCGGCTCATCCAGGAGCTGGCCAAGTGCCGCATCGACACGCACAACATCATCGTCAACCAACTTGTTTTCCCTGAGTCGGAGAGGCCGTGCAAAATGTGTGAAGCCCGCCACAAAATTCAGTCCAAATATTTAGATCAGGTAGGAATCTGTGTTTTTTTTTAATGTGGTTTTGACAATACGGCTGCAACCGAATGTCACATGTCGTCTGCCGCACCAATGGTCTGTCTGCTCCCCACAGATGGAGGACCTTTATGAAGACTTCCACATAGTCAAGTTACCGCTGCTGCCCCATGAAGTCCGAGGGTCTGACAAGGTCAACCTGTTCTCTCAGCAACTTCTGGAACCCTACAAACCCCCAAATAAGTGAACTCCCCCCCTGCAGGACCTCCCCTCTCCCTCCTGCAGACCACACCTTAACAGTCTGAACTCGCCTCCTCCCCTGCAGTAACCGCCTCAAGTTGATCCACTCACTCCTCAGTCCGTCATCCTAAGCAGAGCGCTGCTGCAGCAGGACTCATGTCCTTGTTGAGGGGGAGCTGATGAAATCACACACACACACACACACACACACACACGCGTAAACTTCGGTATTGTTAGAGACGTAAGACGGTACAGATTTGTTTGTTACTCTCAGTTCTCCTCCACGTTCCTTCGGTTGTACTGTTCCTACTTGAAGCATTTAACCCCCTCCCCCTCCATCCTTCAGTGTCTGGCCTCAGTTGTGAAAACAAAGTGTTTCCAGTGACGGTGCTGTGTGTTCCAGCATAGAACAGCTTTCAGATGGTCGGTGTTGATGCGTTGTTTCTTCTGTGTGGTTTGGTGGCTGTGTTTGTTGACCAAAATTTCATGCACAGAAAGATAATTTCCCTATAAACTATATGAATAAAAAAAAATCAGAGCAGTTGGTAGTGTGTGTTTTACCATGTGTCAAATCATTAGATCTCACATTACCATATGATCCTGGTGTAAATGCAGTAACATAATGTCGATGAGATGATGAATTGAGTGGGGTTGGGAGTTATACGTCTACATGTGGATATGTCGTGACCGTCTTGATGCTTCTGTTCAACACTTGAGGCCACTGCGGCTGCTTCATGCTGTTTGTTTGGAGACGACTAGTTTGCTGCGATTCAGAGGCTGGAAGATGAAAGAGTGCCACAGCTGAAGTCCCGGCACCATGCCGGCAGGTTCCCACACAAACACTCGGTCAAACATCCTGTGTGCACCCTGCAGACGACTGCATGGGAACACTACTGCAGTACATTAGTGGCCTTCTTATTAGTGCATTGTTCATACAAAATATATTGAATGTTTCTCCATCAAATGTGGAACAAATGAACGGCGAGTTGTTTAAGTACAATCACAGCATCTTTGCCCTGGTGATGGAATATTGGACTCCTGATTGGCTCGCTGATACTTCATCATTACCCCCCCCCCCCCCCCCTCCTTCCTGTCACTGAATGCTTTTGGGTCAATAATCTGTTTTCTATAGATTTTCTTCTCATTCTGTTGCGAGTGTTAATTAAAAGAAAGCTTGCCTCAGCCGAGAGTATTTTGTCATTTTTCATTTTATTCTGTTGATTAAAGAGGAAGCTGTTTTCCATAAGAGCGAGCACAGACCGACCGACCAGGCTGCAGATTGCCTCTGACAGAGCACGAAGTCCCAGTTAACCTCCAGCACCACAGGTCAGGAGGCACTGACTGATCATTATGAGCCACAGCAACACCAAACCACACGAACGAGTCCTGAAGAATAGTGTAGGCCTCACGAGGCGCAGCGAGGGCCGCTGCTTCAAATAGCCAAAGTCACCAAAAGTCATTTCGTCTGTTGAGTCGTCATAAATGATGTATTTTTGACAAATATGTCCTGGTGGGAAAGTGCATTGGTAAAAAGTGTGATTCTTACACCCCACTGGGTTTTTGTCATCGAGGGAAACAAACACGTCTCAGAGGATGGACGCACGGAAGAAGACGCCTTTTTCTATGACGCAGGAAATCTTTTTGTTATTCAACAAGCATAATTATAAACATGTAAGCGTAAAATCGGTTGTTGTTTTCATGTCCGTTAACGCGACAGTTTGCCATGGTTCACTTGCTGCTGTTTCATAATTCCCGACTGCGCTGTACGGTCCTGTGCGCTTCTTGTGCGCCGGCGCTGCGGCCTGTCGCTTGTGGTCCATCACCGAGCCGCGCTCTCCCGGTCGGGGGCCGCGCTAATGAGCTCCTCCTCCTCCTCGTTTTGGGGATTTACCCCGGGGCGCACTGACCACTGGACGCACCGAGGAGGCTCCGAAGGATTACTGCCATGCAGCCGACCGAGCCTCGAGTTGACCGAGCTGACGCGGGGGGATATCGGAGTTATGAGCTCTTTGGGGAAAAAAAGTCCACTGGCGAGCACGGAGGGGACGATATACTGATAAGTGAAAATGTGAATTCACTTCTCCAGTGGGGCCAATTACGCGCTGAGCAATTGGCACATTCATCAAGAGAGAACACCAGAAAAGGTAAGAAGATATTCTATCAAGACGAAATACATTCAACATCCTTTAGTCCGTTCTTTTACTGTGATTCCGTTGGAAAATACTTTATCTGTGAATCAAAAGATGAGAGAGAGTTTAGTTTGAGTCGAGTGAAGTTTGATCCGTGGCTTCTGACCCACCTGCACTTGTTACATGAGCATGCTTGTTCCCTGCAGGTGTAATCACAGAGGTGATTGTTTCTTCCACGCAGCTCTTTTATTGAGGAGCTATAATCTGTCTGTCACCAATGACTGTCACCTACACAGCCAGAGTTGCAAACGCCCGTTTCTGTGGCTTCTCCAAGCTGCTCCTGGCCTGGAAAGGCAGCATCTACAAGGTGTTGTACAAAGAGTTCCTGGCTTTCTTTGCCATGTACACCGCCATCAGCATCACATACAGGTACGACAGAGAGGACAGCTTCAGGGAGCTGTGGACACATGAATCGGTGCTTTGATTTACAGATGACTGTATCACTGTTGCTCTTTTAGATTTCTCCTGTTTGATGATCAGAAGAGGTATTTTGAAAAGCTGGCAATTTATTGTAACCACTACGCCAGTCTCATCCCCATGTCCTTCGTACTGGGTAAGCACGCAGGGTTTTATTTCCCACTTTGGGATAACAGAAGAGAGGACAGATCTTAAGCTACAGTATGAACAAGTATTAACAAGGATTGCACTTTACAATTTTTCTGTTTATGAATCTGATTGTTTTTCATAATTTTTTCTCCCAGCATGAATCAGTTTAAATATGTTAAACACGTGCTGTAGCTTATATGATATATACGATTATCTGATGTCTCAGTGGAGCTCAATAGCAGAAATAACAGTAAAGCCAAATCATTTTTTTATTTTGCTTGGGGCCCCCGAGGCCCGTATAGGGAACCCATAGGACTGTTATTGACAGGACATTTGGCAAAATACGCCTTCAGCCCCTCATTCCAGGTCTGTCCTCTGTCTCAATGAGTTGTGACTCCTCTCCTCTGCTGGCTGCAGGTTTCTATGTGACCCTGGTGGTGAACCGGTGGTGGAGCCAGTACACCAGCATCCCGCTCCCCGACAGGCTCATGTGCGTCCTGTCGGGGGGCCTCCAAGGGACCGATGAGCGAGGCCGCCTGCTGAGACGAACCATGATGCGTTACACCAGTCTGTCGGCCCTGCTCATCCTCCGCTCCGTCAGCGCGGCCGTATTCAAGCGATTCCCCACCATGGACCACGTTGTGGAGGCGGGTGAGTCGGCACTAACGGGCAGCGATGGTCCATCCTCAGCCATCATGACACACAATGTGATTCTACAATGAATGATCGACACACAATTATCCAAAGATGTTTTAAATGAGTAAAACTTCAAATTAATGGTAAAAAAATGCACTCCATGCAAATACACAATGCACTCAGCCAGTGCACGTATCAGCAACTATTACGTGCACTGAGCTTTATGTCAGATTTCTCTCACGCTGTTACACAGTAATGAGTGTCACGCTTCCTCTGTAATGGAGATGCTGAATGAACTGTCAGCGAGGCGGAGCAGGTGCACAAAACAAAAAGAGGATGAGAGGTTTTGCAAACAAGCCGATCTGTGGAGCAGGCGAGGACATCTCACTGAAACAATCTGCTGTTTGCTCGTCTGTATTGCGTCCAGTAAGAATAGGTGTAATAATTTACTCGATGGGTTTCCACTGCAGTTGAAAGCTCGCTGCGTCTTATATCAGACGCAGAGGGCCGTGATAACGCGTCGCTGACATCCTGGGAATGGGAACGGCTGGTGCTGTAGATGGAGCGATGCGATCAGTCACGCTCACGTCATCACTGTGTGCTGTTTACTCTCCGGTACATTCTCTACACCAGTGAACAGGAGGAATCCCAAGGACGGGCACTTCTTGATAAAAGAAGACAATCAAAGGACAGTTACAAGATCACGAGACGCTGGTGGAGCAGTCCTCTCCTCACTGGTTCCTCATGGACCGTGTTGCAACTTCTGGATTGAGAGCGTGAGACTTTAAGAGTTGGAAACAAGATGTCAACATGTAATATATTCCAACAAGCTATTTTCTCACTGGTAGAGCTGTGATGTCTATTCTGGACACATTCAATTCATTCTCACTCACTATAAAAAAAAGACTGAATTGGAAATTAGATTCCTCGAAGAGTCAGAGGTGGAAAGAGTAGAATATTGAACTCACGCAGGTAAAAGTCAAAATGTCAAACGTACTATGAGTTAACGTTACTGCGTTATAGTTCAAAGGTGTGTGTGTGTGTGTGTGTGTGTGTGTGTGTGTGTGTGTGTGTGTGTGTGTGTGTGTGTGAGGTGATACTACTGTTAAATTAAAACATCTTTAGGCTACAGAATAGATTGCATTAGATGTTAACTTGTACGATAAATGGAACAACATCGACAAAACAAATGATTACCAATTATAAATATGCAACTGCTTCCCTCAGTACAGCCTCACAGGAATTAACCAGAAAAGAGACAAAACTCAGAGAGTTGAAAAAGGATCAACAATAAAAACAATGAGCTACAGACACGATAATGCCTTAAACCTATTTTAGAATCAACAGTAGAATAAAACATCACCAAAGCAGACAACGTGGACAATAAACGACATAAAACCAACATCGGCTTCATCCAAACACGTCACAGCAAAGCAGAGGTTTTTTTACCATATTTCACTGAAAACTATGCTGGGATAGAATAATGCTCATCATAACCACGGCCTTGTGTGATCCTTATGGTGATCGTGCTTGAAGTGTCTGGAGAGTCACCTCTGGACACGGAGCTCTGCCGCCCTGTGGACACAACCACAGCTGCAGCTTCTGTCTGCTTCTGTCAGTAATTGTAGTAATTGTCCCATTGATCCCTCGTTCCTCCCTTTCAGTGAGCCGATGTTGACGTTTTGCTGTTTCTGCAGGATTCATGTCAAGAGAGGAACGAAAGAAGTTTGAGGGTCTCCACTCTCCATACAATAAATACTGGATCCCCTGCGTTTGGTTCACCAACCTGGCGGCTGCAGCCCGCTGCGAGGGCAGGATCAAAGACGATCACACACTCAAACTACTGCTGGAGGTGCCGTAACACACACACACACACACACCTACACACACGCAGACATACACACACACGCAGACATACATACACACACACACACACACACACACGCAGACATACACACACACGCAGACATACATACACACACACACACACACACACACACACACACACGCAGACATACACACACAGACATACACACACAGACATGAAGGCAGGAGAGTTTGGATGAGTGCTGTAAAGTCTCTGTATGTGTGTGTGTGTGTGTGTGTGTGTGTGTGTGTGTGTGCGTGTGTGTGTGTGTGTGTGTGTGTGTGTGTGTGTGTATGTGTGTGTGCGTGTGTGTGTGTGTGTGTGTGTGTGTGTGTGTGTGCGTGTGTGTGTGTGTGTGTGTGTGTGTGTGTGTGTGCGTGTGTGTGTGTGTGTGTGTGTGTGTGTGCGTGTGTGTGTGTGTGTGTGTGTGTGTGTGTGTGTGTGTGTGTGTGTGTGTGTGTGTGTGTGTGCGTGTGTGTGTGTGTGTGTGTGGACAGGAGCTGAATGCGTTCAGAGGGAAGTGCAGCATGCTGTTTCATTACGACATGATCAGCGTTCCCCTCGTCTACACTCAGGTAAGCGCTCCGCTGCTGTGTGCTTTGGCTCTCAATGCTACAGCTCCCAAAAGTACAGCACACATCAGTCCAGAGGTTTATAGATTCAAACATCGTGCTTTCATTCCGTTGTGAGCGGCGCAGGCATCAGCATCTTATCTCTAGAGACGTACGTTTTGATATGTGACAGGAAGAAAAGTCCATGTTTAGATGACACGCTGTCATGGCTGAACAGAACAGAGACATCCTTTGTTCAAATCTTTGATTTTCCTTCTGTGGCATGTCAACAGGTTTGCTGTGAACAAGTCTGAGGATGTTTCGTACTACAATGCTCTTTGGATGAAAGTGTTTTATCAACATAGTCTTGTACCTTTTTACCAGTAAATCCCTTTTAAATCACATTTATCTGCAGATACCGATATATGCTCAACCAACTCACAGCTAACATCAAAACACAGCATGAGTGAAGCGTTACCCATCAGCCATCACAAATACACCAACACAAATATGAATGAAAAATAGCATCGCGTGACCACCTGCCTCCATCGTTCCCTCAGGTGGTGACTTTGGCCGTGTACAGTTTTTTCCTGGTGTGTCTGATCGGTCGCCAGTTCCTGGACCCCGATCAAGGCTATCCGGGTCACGACCTGGACCTGTACGTGCCCATCTTCACTCTGCTGCAGTTCTTCTTCTACGCCGGCTGGCTCAAGGTGAGCGAGAGCGTCGCACGTCATCTGTTGTGATCCCCAAGCACGATGCAAAGAGAGAAATCAATGATGCATCTTCTGTCTCCTGCAGGTTGCAGAGCAGCTGATCAACCCTTTTGGAGAAGACGATGATGACTTTGAGACCAACTGGCTTATAGACAGAAACTTCCAGGTTTCTCGACGTCCTTTTTAAAGAATTAAATTGTCATAATATACTTTCTCAGTGTCTTTGTTTGAATGTGTTGCCTCGAACACGAACCTAAAACTTGACATCTTTAGATCCCTCATTGGATACGGCTCAATTTCACCGTCGTGTCTTCATTTCAGTTCAATATAACTGTCGCTGATTTGTCTTGTGATGCTCTGTGCTGTCAATCATCTCACTGTGTGTGTCTGTTTGCCATTTGCTCTGCAGGTGTCCATGATGGCGGTGGACGATATGTACGGAGATCTGCCGATGATGGAGAGAGATCGCTACTGGAACGACTCCAACCCCAGACCCCCCTACACCGCCGCCACTCTCTTTGTCCTCCGCAAACCCTCCTTCCAGGGGTCCACTTTCGACATGGCGTGAGTCTCTGACTTTTGCCTTCTCGGTCTAACGTGTGCTCGACCTGTGACTGTGATACTTTCAGTTTGAATCCCCCCACTGGCTGGGAAAGTTTGGGTGATGAAAGTGAAAGTGTTCTGCCTGAAGTAGTGTCAAATAATCCGTGCTGAGAAGGTCAAAAATGTCCAAACCACTGTAATGTTCTTTCAGGTAATTAAGAGGTAAATTACCGTGACTCCTCTTGACAGGATCCCTAAAGAGGAGATGCACTTCCAGCCTCTGGAGGACATTGCTGAGAACCTGGAGGAGTCAGGCAGTCATCACCCCAACATGGCCCTCTTCAACCGCCTGCTCAACGTGGCCCCTTCCCCCACCGGCTTCATGGGAGGGGCCTTTCGCCGCACCTCAGCACAGCCCCAGAGGCTACGCCACTCTCCCAGCATTGACCCATGCACCAGCAATGATGAGGATGATGAAAATGTTAAAATAGGTAAAGGTGGGTCTCTGCCGTCAGGGCTGGGGCAGGAACCCCAGAGCACCGTGTGCAGTTTCAGGGAGGAGAAGAGCGCTAGAACGCCTCTGCTGGAGATTGAGTTCGGGGCGGAGCAGCAGGAGAGGGGAGGAGGGCACCCTGCTGTCAATGAGAAGAAGGGAGTGAGGGCAGTGGAGGGGTGGAGTGAGGAAGAGTGGCAGATGACGGAGGAAAGAAGGGAAGTAGAGAGTACAAGGGATGAGATCCAAGCTCCTGCATCACTGCTTCCTCCTCCCCCCGATTCCTCGAGAGAGACGTCCACCCAATCAGCCGCCGCCATTCCCTTCACCTCCCGTCACCCCTCTGCCTTCCTGTTTCACCCGGCTGCCCGCTCCGGTCTGGAGCACTGCAGCTCGCAGCCGGCTATCAACCGGAACAGAGCCGTGCCCGCTATTCCCAAACCTCCCTTCGGTGGAAACACAGTGTCCTTCCTCACCGTGCCGTCTCACGACGAACCTCAGCGCCTCCGCAGCGTGAGCATGGGATCAGAGCGCACTGGGTCTTAGGCGGCCGATGTTCCAATGAACTGTTCTCCTTTTCACCGGGGACATTAGTCATCGATACTAAACTGTGCTGCCACTTTTACTTTGAATCTGCAGCAGTAGAAATAGAATCCTATCAATTAAAAAAGAAAAATGATGTCAAAGAAAGCAACAGCTCCCCATATTTCCCAATGACCCTTTTAACTGATGGTGTCTGAGAGTAAAATGTGAACTGTACTAAGTTTCTGTGAACTGGGAGGAACATCACGTTTAGCCTAGCTTAGCACCAAGACCAGAGGCAGGGGGAGGATGGCCTCCATCAAAAAGAGGAAGAGAGGAGGCGACTCCAAAAGTGTCTTTACATGTTGCATCTGAGTATCCAGCAAATTACTCACGAGGCATCCTCATCAGTTCAGAGTTCATCATGACACAGGACATTGGCGGTGTCATGCAGTTAGCTTAATAATTAAGCTAGCTTCGAAGTAATTAAACCAGCAGCTCATTTTTTGAGTTCTATGATTGTTAAATACAGTAAATACAACACAGTGAAACAGCTTTGGAGTTGTTCAAAGGAACCTTTGGTCGCGCTAAGCCAGCTGTTTCCCGCTGCTTTCAGTCTTTGTGCTAAGCTAGGCTAAACATGTCAAAGCTACATGTGTACAAAGGAGATGAGGCCGTTCAGGTTTGTGTTTAAAGGAAGACAATGTGTCTGGTTTCCAGTTCTCTGCACATTATATTAAAGAGTATAAATATACTGCCTGACTGCTGAAGTCTGCACAAGTATCTCAGCATGAACCAAAGTTTGGACCGAAACAAATGGTGCTGGAACAGATGAAATGAGTGACAGTTTATTTTCTTTCATTAGCTACTAAAATATAAGTGTAAATAAAATGATTTTTAATGCAATGTCTGTTGTATTTTCAATTTAAACAACTATTGAATAAAACAAATTAGATAACACAACCGCTTTACATTAGTGACGGAATTAATAGTAATTGTTTTGCATTACTTCTGTATCTTACCTGCAAAAATAAATGTATAAATATACAATAAGGAATGAAGCAGAACATCGTGTTGACAAGCACATATTTCGGTATAAAACATATAAAAACTGATTTATAGCCCTTACTATTTAGTTTTTACACGGAATCACAAATATCACTGCAGATTCCAACATTGACCAGCAGGGGGTGATAGCAGCAAACCAAACAGAGAACAGTACAGGTAATTCAATGAAAAAACATGACAGAATATTGACACCTTCTTCCACAACCTTCCATCCCAGCATGGCCATGAGTGGGCTGCCCTCCTCCGTTTCCCCCTGCGGATGGAGGCTCCTAGCTGGGCTGCAGGCGGTGGGGAGCGCCCTCCTGGCCCGGGTGGTCTGCCTCTGCTCGGCCAGGAAAGACTGAGCCGGGCCTGGACCTCTGACAGCCTTACACAGACTGCTGCCGCAGAGCTGAAGACTGCACGGCAAACACAACTGTCAGCTGTTGGTGGAAACACGACAGTACTGTAATTTAGGCCTGTTAACCACACCGGACTGAGACCCGTCGTCACAAATAATAATGAGTTCTGCTTCTGCTGCTGCTACCACCACGATAGCAGCATTAAGACAGAGTGACGTTTGCCTTAGAGCCATAACAGCTCCACGAGTAAACCAAATACATTTCCAAACACAGAGTAAAATGTGCATTAAAACAAGACCAGGGCTCGATGTCATCTACGCAAACACTTGTGCACTGCAGGTCTTGAATAACTGAATACTTTTCACGCATGTACTTCTGATAAACAGCCCTTCTTTGAAATTGATTGAAGTCTTTCGGGACACAGTTATCTGGACTTTCTGTCCTCGTGTGCTCACCGTGCTCCGCCAGGCTGTCAGGATCAGCTCCTCCTCTTCTTCCTGTCTGGACCTTGAATCATCATCCCGAGTGTCCTAGCAGTCACAGTAGAAAAGTTGTTTTACCAAATCACTTCAACACAATGTAATAAAATGCCCAACACAACAAAACAAGTCGTTCAGAGAGTGTGGACGGACACTAACCCACCTCTGGGACAGCTGTCGTCAGGGCAACAAGCGGTCCGGCCTCCTCCTCGCTGGTCATTATTCGAGAACAGCGACAAATCCAAATCCCGAATAGAAGCAAAGAAACGTGAGCGTGACTGAAGGACTTGTACACCAGCAGACCCCTGACCTGCCCGTCTGTCTGCAGCTCAGTGCCGCTCTTGGCTATATTTGCAACGGAGGCCCTGGTTTTGTTGTGTGGCGGACAGAACAATATGGAGAGGTGCGTCAGGCTTAAATGCTCTGGCTCCTCGCCACAGCCAAAGATACCATCCTGCTGACTCGAGCACATTCGCTGTCAGACAGTCAGTTCAACGGCCTGGAGATTAGTTGGTATGTACTATAACACAAAGCAATTACCTTCACAATACATGTGACGTGTCTAAATCGACGGCGTTAAGTTGGCTATTACAGAATCATGATGAGCAGAGATATCACGAGCTGATACAGCAGTAAAAAACATGTCAAAACACATGTCATGTCACGCTTTCCACAAAGATGCACAAGTAAGTGCCTGTTTTTCTGTTGAACTGAGTCATTACAAGTTTCAGTGACCCAGAAATGCTGTAGTTCCCCTGATTATCACTTGACCAGCATCAAAGGCCAGCAGCAGTATCAGCAAATCAGACGAGATCAAGCATCAGAGAAACGGCCTGGCCACTGGTTGTCCACCAGAGCTCTGTTTCCTGTCTCCCCCAAGTCAGTTCTGACAAAGGTCAACGCAATTCCCGTCTTTGTGCTGCTTCAGGGGAAATGCGGTTTATGTTTTTGTCATTAAGTGTGAAAACACAAGTGTGGGGGAGGATTTCAAAGAAGTGTGTTTGTGTGCGTGTTTCTCTAGAACCAGGAGCAGACGGGCTGACTGAAACTCTCTCAACGAAGACGGAAATCTACGCTGCAGCTCCTCACAAGCCATCTGACCATATTTGCCACAAGGTAACGTGTGTTTGCACGTCACTTATCAAACACGCTCGTATGCATTTGCCGCTGTGTATCTTCAGTTGGTGGGATTCTGTGGAAAAGAAATGCGCTCCTGAAACTGAGAAAAAGTGAAACAAACAAACAGAAATGTGGGAAGAAAAGAAACTTTCACAGACGAGTTTCTTGGAATCTGCCCCATCTTTAGATCTACGAATGTTTGCTCTGTTATGACAGAGACGCAGGCCACAAGAGACGCTGCAGATTCCTGTTAGCTACAGCAGCCGCTGAACATCTGTGAGAGCTTCCTCCTACTGCTGTGCTTTCTGAGCTGCAGTCTGCTGGATTGAGTTTCCTAAAGATTTCTGCTTCATCACAATCAGTTTCCTCGCATCAGCTCGTCTCATGAAGCAAACTTGTTGAAGCTGTGGTTTCAACACCCTACAACTAAAGGATAATTACCTTCCGGGCATATTTGTGTAGTTTTGATCACCATTCTCATCGTTTGTAATGACGTACTCTGACATCTGGGAACATGGTGAGCTCACTATCATAGAGTCCAACAGGGAGAGGAACACCAGGTGCTCGCCAGACCGTCGAAACCATTTAAAAGTGACAGTGTGCACACCTGGAACGTCAGTGATTACCATTTGTTGTGCAGTAAAGCTGTGTGTGTAAGTCTGCTGTAAGTACAGTAGATTAGAGTTGAACCAGGAAGTTGGACTTTAAACTGTGGGAGATACCAACAGAGTTCATTTGACTGTTTGTCTTTGTTTTCCAACTGAGAGACGAACTGAGAGCTTTGTTTCTCATCGCTGACTTTTTAGTGATGTCACAGAAATCTCAGCAGTCAACTTAACGCGTACATTGTTATCGTTACCAATGTGAACAAAGCTTTGAATATATGACAAAGTTGTACAAAACTGGAATTTCCATTTAAATGGTGACATTTAGTCGGTGCGCAGTCAAGAAAACACTGATGGATGATAACAAGGGATACAGAGCAGCAGTTCAACGACACGATGGAAACAACATATTGTTGAGTGAAATACACACCGCCGCACGTAAGACAGTAACTGATCCAACAACTGAGTAAACACACGTGACTCCACTCAGTGTTTATTGTACCAATGCTAACCCTGTACTTTCACATTTGTTTTTGTCTGTAGTGTCTGCTTGTGTGTGCCTTTCGGGCACTCCCTGTCTTACACACCCATCTTTACAAGAAGGACTCTCTGTGCACAAGGACCTGTCTGTCTGGTTCTCCGTGTGTGTGTGTGTGTGTGTGTGTGTGTGTGTGTGTGTGTGTGTGTGTGTCTATCAGCTCTATCAGGCTGCTTCTCTCTCTCCGTAACAATCACAGACAGTATCTTTCTGGCCGTCTGCTGTACTGACTTTGTTTAAACAAGACCACTTTATCAGTGTTGTCTGACCCACAATGAATCAACTGTTTGTTCATGGTCTGTCTGACAGCGTAATGGTGTCAAGATGGTGGCAGAAAAGAAAGACTTGTTTGGGAGTGCTGGTATGTGTGTGTGTGTGTGTGTGTGTGTGTGTGTGTGTGTGTGTGTGTGTGTGTGTGTGTGTGTGTGTGTGTGTGTGTGCGTGTGTGTTTAAAGCACCCAGTTGATAACATATTTCTTCATCTTTATCTACAGGAAATTTGCCATTTTGGGTAATATGCTTAATTCGCTGAGTGTTAAATGACCAGATTGATGCTAATCTCATGTTTTTATGATACATATGAAGCTACCACAAGCATCTGTCTAGCCTAGCTTAGCATAAAGGCTGGAAACAGCTAGCCTGGCTCGGTCTAAACAGAACTGATCTGCTAACCAGCACCTACACGTTACATCTGTGTGATTAACACAAAGTGAAGAATGAAAACAGCCCATGTGGAGTTAAAGGGGGGTAGTGAGTCAGGCGTCTTTCCTGGAAGTTACTTCCTCGTCACTGTCACTGTGAGGTTGCCAGGTAACCAGTAGAGAAGCCAAAAAATTGTCCCCGCAAAAAAGCGCAAATTATTTTTACACTTTAATTTTTGTGCAGATTAAAGAAACAACACACAGCATGCTAGCTTTATGCCGGTATGCAGATTTTATTACTTCCTGACGGAGCCAGGCTAGCTGTGCAGTCTTTATGCTAAGCTAATATGGCCGTTTTGTCTGCAGGTTCATGTTGAACAGACAGAAACGTGGTATTGATCTTCTCGTGTCAGCGCCAGTGTGTCGTGGCAGCGGTGACGTTGCAGATTGCAACAAACTGAGACTTCTCTCGACAAAAACGCAAAGAGACCGATCGAGAGTCAGTGTTTGGTTTGACTGTTGTAGGCTACAGACACATGGCGGACTCTATGACGAGGACCCACTCTGACTGATGTATATATATACTGTATATACTATATGTATATACTGTATATACTATATGTATATACTGTATATACTATATGTATATACTGTATATATTCTGCCAATAGATCCCCCTAAATGCTACGCACTGTACCTTTAATGGTCTTTTGCCCCGACATTTTCCTTTCACTCCACTCCACAGAATCTCACTTCTTCTTTCTTCAACATATGTGCAGTACTTGATCTCTGTGTGCACATATGTATTATCTGGTCTATATATATATATACAACCCTAAAGTGACGATCATATTTCCCCGGGGAATCGAGATTAAAAGTATGTTTTACTCCCGAATCATCAGCACAATACGTACGTTTAAGGACTGCTCTGTTCACAGGTTTAGCTCTTCACTCTGCTGGCATTAACTCACAGTTATATCATTCTGAACCAAGTTATATTTACCAACAACGGTCTTCTCAGAAGTGCATCCAAAGGATATCATTTTTGTTTTAAATGGAATTAAACGGCTTCATGGTTTAATGGGGAGATATCCTTTTTGGCAGGGGATGAGCCGGGGGCGGAGGTGAAGAGTCTTTGATGTGAAAGAGCTTAAAACCCCCGACACACAGTGTGTTCATTGCAGAATCATTCCGTAAGTCCTGATTTGTCAAAACAGTGTTTGAACCTGAGTGTCACCGTGCTGTAGACATGTTGGCCTCTCCTGCAGCACCGGCCTCACAGCTTCCTCTGCACGGCCACACCGCTGCTTATGTCTGGCTGCAGAGGCCAGCAGCAGCAGAACATGTTGTTCCCCTCTGGGAAAAAGAAAACGTCTCCACAGTGAGACTGCACTTATTATCCAAGTCAACCTGAGGGTGTTATTATTTCTGAGGGTGAGGTGGAGCTGACTTGCGGGATGGGAGGGATTTCTACCACACCGTGAGCAAGCTGGACTTTAAAAAGGACGACTTTCTTCTGACACTAAGATCAGTTTTTACATTAAAGGACCATTCGTTGCATGCCAACTTGCCTACATTACTGCTGACTGTTGTTCTTTCTCTACTTCTAGCTTGACTCCACGTCTCTCATTTATTCAACGATTCAAACGAAGTGGAACAAAAAGCCAATTCAATCTGATAATGAGGCCAAAGAAAGTCTCCCCTTAAATACATTATTATACATTATTAAAGACTTCAGAGATATGAGAGCGTTGTGAAAAATGAATGTCTATTTCCCAAAATGTTGAACGATTCCTTTGAAGAAAACATCAACAGAAAGTCCCTGGTTTGTTGACCTCACCCCTCCATTCAGTGACCTCCAGTGTCCCGCATGAAAGCATCTTCTGTATGTTTTCTCCCTCACTTTTAATATTCCTCCCGTCTGTGTTGGAAATGTTTTGGCAAATAGTCGCCAGTGATAAAGTGTTCACAATTTGAAGTAAAAGCAGTAACATGTAAAACAACCGTCACGCCTCTGTAAAAAAGAACATCCAACAGCTGCAGGGTTACACATCTGCATTGAGAACAGCTGGGGAGGGGAGGAGGTGGTGTGGGACAAGTGCACTGCAGGTCTGCAACGAGCCACCCTGACCCACCCTGACCTCTCCTCCTCCTCCTCCGCCTCCCTTTATTCCTTCTGTGTTGCCTGCTCCCATGTCAGCCCTGGGCTTCCTGATGGATGCTGACAGTAACGGCTGTCCTCCGTCCCCTAACCCATCCACCCCTCCCCCTCCCTCCTCCCTCCTCCCTCCTTCACTCTGGCCTCGCGCTCTTGCCCGTTCAGCGCTGACCACGGCGACCTCTCTTTGGAAGTGGCCGTCCTGCGGCTCAACCCGGAGCTTCTTCGGGGGCAAAATGTCTGAGCCGGTCTGTCAAAAGCACATCCGGGATGTGATCCGCCACCCATCCATGACGATTACTCTCTGTGTTTCTCAGCGCTACAGGCAAATCACTGCATGTCTCTGGAAGAGACTAGATGTAGTTGTACCGCATGGATCAATACTTGTCTTGTGACTCGACTGAAATGAAACGGAAGAAGGATTTGTGGGGTGAGTCAGTTTGACACCTGTGTTAGAGTAAGACAACGATTACACAATGTACCACAAGCAAAGACCACCGCATGCCAATCACTTTTCTGAAACCAGGGTGTGGCAGTCAATGAAACACACACACACACACACACACACTCCTTCCTATATCCTGTTGTGCAATTTCATGTTCTACCAATGTGAAGGCTGAACTTGTTCAACTGGATGGAAGACGGCAGATTATCAGCACAGGAGCCGATGTGGAAACGAAACAGGGGACGACTCACACACAGACGCACACACACACACACACACACACACACACTCCGCGCTGACTTGGGTCAGGAATGATGAAGTGAACTTTATGAACCAGCAGATGAGAGAGGAGAAAGTGGAGGATGTCATCCTTTGGTGGGGACATGTATTATTCATGCTGTCAGCAGAGACGTTGGTGAAGTCACAGAAGTGTAAGTAACAGCGTGTGTCACATAAATCAACAGCAATGACCTCATTGTTACCAAAACTCCCTCCGCCCACACACGCTTTAAGGAGGTCCAGATGCGTGAGGCTTTACACACACACACACACACACACACCTTAGAAACACCCCCCCTACACGCACACACACACACACACACACACACACACACACACACCTTAGAAACACCCCCCCTACACGCACACACACACACACACACACACACACACACATACAAACAAACACACTAGTCAATGGTGGAGGAAGAAGGTATTTTTATAGTAAAAAGTAAAGTAAAAGTTCGATACAACAATGTGTTCTGTAAGAAGTCCTGACTCAGAGGAACGGTTCCACACTTTAGGAAATGCACTTATTTGGTTTCCTGCCAAGAGTCCAGTGAGAGGATGATTACCACTCTTGTGTCTGTACGGTCAACGTAAGCTCAAAGTTCACGAGTTCACTTTCATCTCCTTTCTTTTATTGTAAATGTTGGGATGCTCTGTGGTGGACTTTACCGCAGAGACTTTTGAGGCGGGGATGGAATAGACGGTGGCGGATGTCTCCGCTCCTCTGATTGGTCCAGCACGGATGCTGTCAATTCTTGGGTGCCATAAAACACGTTCAGTTCAATGTTCACCAACAACATGATCACATTCAAAAGAGACAACACTGCGTACAGTATGACGCCACCATCAGCACGTGGTTAGCTTAGCATGAAGACTATAAACAGGGCAGAACAGCTACCTCGCTCTGTCCTTACACAATATCTACTTCAGCTGGACGATACATTATCCCAGAAAAGGTTGTGATAAACAATATTATTGTGATTTTAAGACCATTTTATGCCACTGATATAATGATAATATAATAGCATCATCATCATAAGTAAACAATAAATAAAATGGACTCTCTGGCTCTGTTAACCGAAATGTGCAATATCTACGCAATGCACAGTTCTGAGCGGAGCCCTGCTGTTTATTCTGGCTTCACGTTGGCTAAAATGTCGGTGAGATTGTTTTGTAAACATACAAACAAACTTTAAACACAACAGGCAACATTGAGGTCAGCAATAGCGGTCGCGCTCATGTCCATATATCGTATGATAACGTAATTAATGTGACAAGCCTACACAGGGGTCAAGGTCCAGACTATTTCTTGGAAACACTTCAGGAAACGATTGCGTCTTTCCAAGGAAAACTCTCATTCAACAGTTTTTCATGTGGATTAAACACAATGTGTTGAGTAGACTTTATAGTTCACTTCAGTGGAAGTATAAAGCTACAAAAAATGTTAATATTCAAGTGAAGTACAAGTACCTTAAAATACCTGAGTACCGTGCTCGGGTAAATGCTACTTCCCAACACTGCACATGTTCACACACTGTCTTCAGATGTCGTCTCAGAGCTCATGCAGGTGTTGCACCCGGTAGCAAAGCCACCCGAGCGACTACCACCACACCTGGCTGGAACCGCAGACAACGCATGGTCATAAACTCTCATTCACACACACGCAGACATGAGTGTACATGGCAACACAAGCTCACACACCACCACACACTCACGTGTGGCAACTGAGACGCACAAGTCATTCCCATTGTCCAACACAGACAGACAGACAGACAGACAGACAGACAGACAGACAGACAGACAGACAGACAGACAGACATTCTCATCATTCAAATATGAAGTCTACTGTAGTACGCTCCCATCTGGCCAAGAAAAGAAAATCCTTCATTTTCCCACCATGGCCTGAGAGCCAAACACAAACACATGTAATCACATAACACAATACAGACGTGTCTGCTTTGCCCTGTGGTGAAGGCCTGAAAATACTCTCCGCAGCCATTAAACACGTTTCCTTCTCCTCAGCTGCACAGAGCAACATGTCTTCTTTCTTCACTGATTTAAAAAAGAAAATGTTTCCAAATCTTTCTCCCGATGTTTCTGACAGAGAGGACAGGTTGTCTCTCGAATCCTCGCCTCGGGCCAACCTGAATCCTGGACGGGATGTCAATCATTTCCCGAGCCTTTATTTTCCGCCTCCGTTCGTGGCAGTTCTTGTCTTGTCTTGCTGCCTGTTGTTTTGCAGCTCAGGAGCCTTGAGAGGTGATCTCATCTGCTCCTCGCTCCTCAACCCCCGCTCCCAAAACAACATCGTATTTATCTGACCAAAATAGCCACCTCAGGCTGGAAAAACCCTCGTCAAGAAAAAACAGACCAAGAGTTTCCAAGGAAGCCAGTCTGGAGCTGGTGATGCTTCTGACTGACAACAGCCACGGGCAACATAACAAGACTCTGCACTGACTTCTGTAAGGTGATGGTTAGAGGCAGATACAATAGAAGCTCTTATTATTCTTGAGCTGCCGAAAGCACAATAGAAGTACAGGAGGGGTGGACGCATGAACGTCAACACCTGTACAGTGTCGGACAAGCGGAAAAACAACTGGAGCTTGAGGAAAGCAGTATTTGATGGAGTGCTGATGCATTTGATGACACTAATTACACAGATGTTTCTGTTTTGTTGTGATACTTACTGGTAAAGATGATTTGTAACACTGACCAGGAATCAAAATCATTCATTGTTATCATCAGTGTCTCTGGAACTATGTGCACAATCACAGAGCAAATGTGTGAAGTCCAGACGAGTCATTTGTATTTCGTAAAATCACAAATTTGCATCAAAAGGTTTTTTTATTTTGTACATTCTACACCCTAACATTAACATACTGCACCGTATGTATGAGCCGCTGTAAGAGTTCATAGTTGGATTATCGTTCTGTAATTAACTATCATGTGACAACTTCAAAATTCTGAAAGAAAATATTTTGTAAAAGATTTGTTTCAAATCAAAACTAAACTATATAGATATTCGTCATCAATTATTAATTTCACACTGTTCACATTAAATATGTCTTCATTTTCACATAACCCTGACTATCTCGACAATAATAATGGAAAATAAATTTGTGCTGGAGGCTAATTTGAGGCTATAAGAAGCAGATAAACTGAGGTTTTTGACTCGGGACTGAAATGGTTAACAGGAAAAGCTCGAGTTTTCCATTGATTGTGTTGGTTTAAACCTGTGCTTCCCTTCTTCACCGTATTTCCTGAAAGGAACAGTTTGACAATTCTTGTCGTCGCTGTGAGGTTGTCAGGCAAGGAAGGAAGGACGTCACTGTTTTAGTCCAAAACAAAATATCCCTCATAAAAACTTGTTGTTGTTACACAGTTTTTGATCAATGTAACGTCTGAATGAGTGAGTTGTTAGGGTGCCAGTGGGCCGATCTTTTTACCATTGGAGACAAGTTAGCTGTTTCCAGTCATTATGCTGAGCTCTGCTAACTATAGCTTTATATTTAATAAAGAAACAGTGATGAACAGTGATAATTCTCTGCATGAAATCAAAATGTCCAACTTTTGTTAAAGATTCGAGATTGGGAGCATTTCGATAGCAAGCAGCTCTTAGCTAACAGCGCTAACAGTGCTAACAGCGCTAGCAGCGCTAGCAGCGCAAACTACGGCGGAAGTGCGCGTGCAGCCAGTCCGGCGATGTCAACAAAGAAAGAAAAGCTGTGAGAACAGCACAGAGGGATCGCAAATGCATTCTCTGGACTCAGTCGACACACAGAAGCCACACTTTGTCTCTTTGGAGGGAGCGGCTCTGCTGACTCTCTCTCTCTAGACACCAATGACACAATCTGGCCTATCTGCTCACACATGAACAAACAGACACACCACAACATTCCCACAGACAGACAAACATGAACCAACTGACCCTCCTCTCCAACCAAAAGGGGAGGAGGAGGAGGAGGAGGAGGAGGAGGGGGAGGAGGGGGGGAGGAAGGGGGGGAAGGATCCTGAAGAATTAAAAACACATTCCACTTCCCGTAAAGCCGGGAGAAGGAGCCGTGAGTCACTGGAGCAGTTTGAAACCGGCCCTTTTTAGTTTCAGACGCGACGTCTTTGAACGTCTCCTTCCTTCACCCCCCCCCCCCCCCCCCCCCCGCTGCTAAAACAACTCATTCACCGACTCGTCTGAAAGTGATCATCAGTCTCGTCACTCAGTTCGACTGCAGGTCATATCGGACTGCGTTCATCTTTGTTCATTGCCGTGAACACAGCTTGCCAAATGCCTTTTTAAATTGTTGTTAATGAACACAGCATTTAAAACACATGCAACCACAAAAGGACACACAATCGCACTAAAAGTACACACTCCCATTCAGAGAGCCACACATTTAATCACAGCAGTGTTGGTGATAGAACTCTGTCACGTTTTCTTTCCCCCACAATGATGCCAAGAAAAGCTTTTACTGTAAAGTCAGATTGGAAAACACCATCATTGTGGGAAATAAACCCTCCTCCTTCTCTTTCTTTTCAACTTTCCACCTCCTCCCGTCAGTCCAGACAGAGGCCCCCCAAAACACAGACGGAAACCCTGAAATGATGAAATGATGCTGGTTTTCCATTTGATTCACCGGCAGCATCCTGAGTCACAGCCATCGGCTCCAATCGCACAAATGCTGACAGCTTAATTGACTCCACTGAGGAAGAGTCCATTTGATCTGGTCTCTGCCGGTCCCTTAACTCCCCTGCTGATCGGGAGTGACTCACACGCTGCCGTTCAGGTGGACCAGCTATCCTTCCAATGTGTTCACACTCAACAGGTGGCCTGAGTAATGGCACACGATGTAGACCAGCTGGCTCACGGCTTCTCCTTTCTCGCTGTTCTTGTTGTTGTTAAGTCATCTTATTGACCTTTATTTTCTCAACTTCTAATTCTTGTTTAATGCTGAAGAGCAACTCAACCCGAGAGTTTGGGCTGAAGTGCCTCAACCCTGGCGCCCAGTCGAGTCTATCGGCGGCTCATGTTGTGGAACCAGTGCATCATTATCAATACAGCACAGGCCACAATTTAAAACATATATTTAAACAGCTGGGCACTGTAGTTTTACCAAATGTTAACCAAACAAGAGCAAATAATGCATTTTTAGGGAGGGATCTACATTTGACTATGTGTATGTTGGACCTTTCAAAATAAACGATATGCCCATGATGGAACATGTCACACAAAAAGAGCAACAATGTGGACGATTGATGCGTTTTCTATCTGTGGCAAAATTGTGGGTTCTAATCTTCTCGTGGGATTTGTTGGCGATAAAAAAAATATTGAACTATATTTATAAAACAAAAAATAACAACAGCGCAAACCTTTCTTTTGAAAGGATGGGCTGTAACGTGCCGTTACTGACATGTGTCTTTCTGAAAATGAGAAATTAAAAAAGACATACATATTTGTAAGACATGGATGACTCAAAATGAATTAAAAAATATCCAGTTTTGGACGCAGTCATGGACTTGAGTCATCAGAGGAGAGTTTTCAGGTCTGGGCTGCTCCAAAGGACAAATAAACACACACACACACACACACAGAAATATATGATGTTAATATGCACGCACATGTATACAGACACACTCAGTCTCTACTCTCTCTAACACTCAAACGTGAACCCTTCTTCACTGCCCTGGCTGTGCAGCCAGGGGGACAGCAGTGACTCAGAACGAGTCATGCACACACACACATCGCAAACCCTCACACACACGCAAACACTTGGGAAAATGCCAAAACTGCAGCAAACTTTATTGGTTGCAGGCCTCTGAGCTCCTGCAGATGTAAGTTGAGGGAGAGGTTGAAATGAGCTGCACACAGCAGAGGTTTCTGACCGTCACACAGAACGCTGGGACATCTGATGACAGGACGACCGTGTGATCCGTTTTCACGTGTGCTCAGATCATCAGATATCGTTCTGTTTGTCAACATGTGTCACATGTAACTGACATTATGATCAGGAGCCATGAAAGTGACTCTGTGAAGACAGATGAACTGAAGCTAAAGTTTATATGTATCAGTACTGAAGGGTGCCAGCGCTAAGTCTTCCTTTGATGCTGGATTAAGGATTAGCATTTAAATATATTTAGTTGTCGTGTCAAAATAAATCTATATTCAGAAAGGCTGCCTCAAACACGGCAAAACTGTTGGACAAGATGCTCAAGCAGCTGACATCTTGAGTCCTTTGTGGGGGCAATGAGCAGGTCAGCAATAACGAGACCCGGGTCACGCGGAGACATCCCTTCACTCAACAGCCAGATATGAAAATAAGATTCATGTTTGCCAGCAGAGCGTGGTTGTTGTATGAATGTAGGTTGCAGATGCCTTAAGGGGACGGAGGAAACAGGATTTTGGCAGAGTTTTTCGTCCACCCCCCATCCTCATGTAGAGCCATTAATCAGAGACAATATGAAGTCATCGCTGCCTCATGGGATTTCACTGCCTGGAAAAATAAAGCTTACATGGCTCATGAGCAGAACTGCTACCACTGGTATCACCAACTCACAAGCTTTGGCAGCCTGTGGTGCATTCTTCTTCTCACGGTGGAGTCTTGTTTGACAAAATATCTTTTTAATCAAATCAGCTTGAGACTGGGAGGGTTGATTGGATGTTTGTTCCACTTTTTCGTGAAGGTTGAAGCAAATGAAATGTGATGAAATAACAGGAATCAATCTGCGGGTTCGTGAAGATGTCAGATCTCGGGGAAAGCGTGATAGTTTCCACGAAGAGAGAGGAATGAACCACAACTCCCCGAATACGAGCTTCGACAGGAGAGCAGAGGAAAGACAAGGAGGACGGTGGAGGAGAATAAGTGAGAGGAATAGACAGAGCAGAGGAGTAACATCAAAGAAAAGAAAGAGAAAGACGAGAGGACAGATGGATGTATGTTGTAACACAGAATGGGGAGGTGAAGGAGGGCGGTTAGCTGGCATGGTGCTTGTGAGCAAATGTATGCGTCATTGAAGCTATTCCAAGATGCACAAATGCACCCTTGCTCACTCTCTCTGACACACACACACACACACACACACGCACACACACACACACACACACACACACTTTGATATGCTCTGGCTGTTTCCTTGACAACAGTATAGTATTTTCGGGGATCAGAGGTGGCGGTTGTGTGTACGTGTGTGTGTGTGTGTGTGTGTGTGTGTGTGTGTGTGTGTGTGTGTGTGTGTGTGTGTGTGTGTGTGTGTGTTTGACACCACTGTTAAAAGCTTGTTGGTCAAAAGGGATGTGGCCAAAATTGCAAAACGAGGTCATTTTTCTGGTGAATTCAACAGTTTGGCGTCACTGACAGAAGGACTACTTTCATCACACTGACTTAAATAGTTTGATTGTTCCTGAAAACAACATTCAGTAAAAGTACAGATGAAATAACGAAGGGATGAGTGTGTGAGCAGAGGCCCAGGAGATGTTTCAAAGACCCCACAGTCATAATATCGCCAACATGTCAAATCTATTCTCAGATCATCTAATCGCTCTAAAAATGCATTGACGTCATTTCGGGACAGAGACAACAAACAAATCTGGATGGATTTGAAAATATTAGCTGCACTTCCTCTGTTTTAGATTTGGTGAGAAGAAGGAACTTCACACTTCTCTGGAGCTTAATGACCCTCACACATCTGTGGCACCTATAGCTGTCAATATAAAGCTGTTATCTGTGTCTAATTAAAGGCTGTTCTCAGAGGATGCTTCTGAGAAATACACTCTGCTTGATAGATCTTCAAACGCAGATGAAATGTTGACACACATATACAGACACACACTCGCAATGCGTCAGACACACACACACACACACACACACACGAATACACAATGGCCCCCACCTAGACTTCACTACAGGAAATCAAGCATTTCCTGCTGCTGCCTTTGGTACAGGATGTGAGGTTAGTAACTCGCCGTGTTTCAGGGTATTATGAATGAGAGCCACACTCACTGTGGACCACACTCTCACTCACAGCACTTTTGAAGTTCTATAATCAGCGGTAATCATATTTATATGAGATGCTCCGCTCCCACACATCTGATGAATAAAGATCTGGGTTGATAAAAAGGCCATGGTGGCACGGATACGTGCTTGTACGAGTATGGAAAAGAGAAGATGGTAAATCAAAAACAGGTGGCATGCTGAGAGAACTGACTGGCTTTTCTCAAAGATATTCATCAGATCTTAAAATCAGACCTCATTTAGAGGTCTAATTAAGCTCAAAACGTCTCCTTATGTGTGTGTACGCGGTGAGAAGAAATACAGTATAAGTATGTGGCGACGGCTAAACCGCCGACTAGCAGCGAACGGTGCTAACAGCGTAAACAGTTAGCTAACGGTGCTAACAGCGTAAACAGTTAGCTAACGGTGCTAACAGCGTAAACAGTTAGCTCACGGTGCTAACAGCGTAAACAGTTAGCTAACGGTGCTAACAGCGTAAACAGTTAGCTCACGGTGCTAACAGCGTAAACAGTTAGCTCACGGTGCTAACAGCGTAAACAGTTAGCTCACGGTGCTAACAGCATAAACAGTTAGCTAACGGTGCTAATAGCGTAAACAGTTAGCTAACAGCGTAAACAGTTAGCTCACGGTGCTAACAGCGTAAACAGTTAGCTGAAGAGGAAGTTTATAACCGAGTGTTAATTAGCTAGCTAGCTACAGATGAACAGAAAACTGCCAGCTATCTGCAGATGTCTTTGTTCGACATAAGAAGCCTACTTTCGTCTGCTTCTGTTTAGATTCCACTGTTATCATTGTAAACTGCAGGGCTTAGCCAGGGGGTCAATTAGCAGAGCGTCTGCAGAACAACAGCATCTGCATGTGCGCACTTGCATGTGTGTTTAGTGATCGACCAACTTCAGGAGAAGGAGACTTTATCGCATCACTATTGCGTTTGTTCCTGCAGAGTAAACAAGGGTCAAGTGTTGCCCCTGCGGGGAGAATTTTAAAAACAGTGCATGTGCCAAGAATGTATAAATAAAAGACACCCCCAAGGGCAAACAGCATGCTCAGCAAAGCACATATAATGCACGCATGTACACAGGGCGGGAAAAAGAGACGGCCAAATACACAGAACGATGGACTGATAAAGAGAAGACGAGATGCAAAGAATAGAAGGAGGCTGGTTCCCAGAGACACAACATGAAAGCCAAGCAGAGATCTCTTTGCACATCGCCTGATGGTTACTATCATACCCATGTGATTGAGTGATAACACACTGCACCTCATTTCTGGGCACCAGACTCCACCAGTAATACCAGACAGCTGGGAGGCAGAAAAAGCAAAAGTGCAGTTTAACCGTTTCACTGCCAGACAGAATTGAGTTGGTTGTGGTCGTCTGACTAAAACGGTTCTTTCTCAGTCTCTATATATTAGTGTTTCACGCCGATGAGTATTGATGAAAGTGTCACCCAGTCACGCCTGTCTCTACCGCTGCCTGACAGATCACTGAACAGAACTCTCATCTTTGTGATTTCAAACGAATGGCTGGTCTGCATCTGTATAATCTGCTCCTTCCTGAAATTAAACCAAATATTCTGATACAATTGATTTAAAAACAACAGACTTGCCTCATGTATTCATGAGGCGAATACATGCGGCTTATCGCATCGCTGGAAACTCTAACAATGAAGAGCTCACCACTTCTGGATTTCATCGCTTGTGCAGAGGGGATGTTTTTTTGTAGAAGTTTTGACCACAAGTGAGTCTGCATTTCCCCCCCGCTGTGCTTCTCTTTCCCCTTTGCTCTCATGGGACTGTAAGGGGAGTAAATATGAAGGGGAGAAGTCACAAAAGATTTGCCTGTGTAATAAAAAACTGTTAAATATTCTAAGTGAGCATCAGTGAATCACAACCCTTAAATATAATTTTAAACTGGCCTCTGCAAGAGTGAAACACATCAGAACTAACAAACCAAATGACAAAAGTAGCATTTTTGTTGGATACATTTGCATCCTTCTCTCTCATTACTCACCACTGCCATGATGCAAACATGCTAACAACGTTAGCTGGTTTAAAACAGGTATGATAAGAAAAATAAGAAAACTGTGGTGTGGTTTTATTATTATTTATTTGACTGTATTTGGAACTCGAATTTAGTGGAGCGGTTCTGCTTTTCAATTCAATGTATTCTGTTTTAAACTGAATTATTGCACAACGTGGCCAAAAAGGGACAATTTTGGGATGACGCCCACTGTCACGGTAGCAGATCAGCAAACTAACTCAGTGACATTCGTTACACTACAGAATGAAGTTTGAGCTGCTGGTCATACCAGACCAAGTGCATTTTATGCTTTTCATTTGAAAGAGGAACATTGAGTTCATTTTGCTTTTAAAAGTTTTGCTTGAAACAAACTTTCCTATCAAAACAAATGACAATTTAAGAACGTTTTGAGCTCAATCACCAGCTCGGTTCAAGAGATAAAAGAGACTTTTAACATGTTTCAGATTTACCCCTCACAAGACTGACCAATGTGGAATCTACCAAAACGTAAAAGGCGCAGAAGCAAAATGCCGCGTGTGTTTGTGAGTGTACACATAGTATGTGTCATGCTACTGTGGGACTGAAAGAAGAGGGAGAATCTGCAGGTGACACAAATGAGTCTCTTGTTTACAACAAGCGTCTGTGGTTTGTCATTTTCACGAGACTCAGAGTTTAATGTTGTGGCTCGATCTGTGTAATTTGTAAATTGGCGTTAACTTTGCTACGTGCTGTTAGCGGTGCTCCGTATGTAGCAGACCAACACGACCACTAATAGACACGCTTTACACATATATTGCACCAAATGGTCTGTGGGCTGTAATATGTTGGCGACTAACTCAACAGGAATTCTTTTTTTTACATCACAATGGTGTCAGATGAAAGACACAAAAGGTTCAGTGAAAGGACTTGAGAAGAGCAGATACGGTGAAGGATGCCCAAAGCCTGTCCAAGGACTGAAGCGCCTCTCTTGATGCACAGACGGGCACAAATGATCGAGGAGCCCGTTACGGCTTTGAGCGGGGGCATCAATGCACATAGAGATGAACAGCGCTCACCTTTGTACTCGCTCACTTTGCTTTCTTAGTATGAGAACAACTATACTTTGACAGGAAAGTTCCTGTGTGTGTGTGTGTGTGTGTGTGTGTGTGTGTGTGTGTGTGTGTGTGTGTGTGTGTGTGTGTGTGTGTGTGTTTGTGTATTAGTGAGTGTGTGTGTGAAAACCCAAGCTGGTGAACCACTTCTGGTAAATAAAATAGAAGTGGGCTTTGCTTGCTGGTGTCATCTCTGCATTGCTGTGAAAGCAGAGATGAGGCTGAATTCAGACGGAGGTTTGAGGGGCTTGAATGACTGGCATGGATTATGACTGGATTCCCTCTCATTGGAGGCAATTTGATAATGAGATCATTATGATGTTAATGTTGTGCTGTGTGCTTGATATCATAGCACTAGGACTGTTAAAGCCACACAGATGTAGGTCTACGCATTCATGCAGCAACAAGCTGAGGACTTTGATACGTAAAGCTTTTAAAGTGACCAAATCAGCCACAAAACAATGAAAGCAGTAAAGCGGGACAGCGTGGCATCATCACTCTGCTGCATTATCAAAATGTACATGACTCTGTGGAGAACAGTGTGATGTTCACACTGTGAATGAATGAATGAATGAATGAATGGGTGGGGAACTGATTTGGAAGAACTCCTCACGGTTTGGAGCAATCGCAGAAGTTAAATGTCGAAAGTCTCACATCCATAAATCAACAAGTGCTCTACGTTCTCTTCTTCAACAAGACCTTCATGAGCAGAGGTGTTTTTTGGGGCATATCATGGCATCCACTTCTGCTCACATCGCTCTGCTTTATTTCCAGGAAGCAACGGAGTCTAGAAGTGCTGAGTCTCGATGATCATCAGCAAAGGTGCGAGCGTCAGAAAGCGCCTCGGGCGCCTACACACTTTCAGCCCAACTCGCACCATCGATCTCTCCAGTAACCACACAATCAGACACACTGTCCCGTCCTCGTGTCTGCTGAGAGTCGCTGTGATGCACATCGATCATAATGCAGGTGCTCTGGCTGCAGGCAGGGATGCAGTCTGCAGAAATACAGTCCAATAAAACCAGGGACCGACTTAAGACACGCTAACGATTGTGGCAGACGAGTTTATGAGACAAATCTGTATGAAAGAGAGAGACAGACAGAGAGACAGAGAGAGACAGAGAGAGAGACAGAGAGAGACAGAGAGAGAGACAGAGAGAGACAGAGAGAGAGAGAGAGAGAGAGAGACAGAGAGAGAGAGACAGAGAGAGAGAGAGAGAGAGACAGAGAGAGAGAGACAGAGAGAGAGAGAGAGAGAGAGAGAGAGAGAGAGAGAGAGAGAGAGAGAGAGAGAGAGAGAGAGAGAGAGACAGAGAGAGACAGACAGAGAGGTGTTAGAGATTAACTGGAGAGATAAAGAATAGTTCTTGGAAATCCGGTTTCCGGTTTTTCATTCTGTATCAGTAACATAATCTATCATTAGTGGCACTGTCTCTGCACTGGAAGATAAACACAGACTTCTCTCATTTAAATCACCTGCTGGGAAATTGTGTAGGCTAGAGTGAGGCTGTAACCTCAAACCAAAACCACAGCTTCTCATTTTACACGTGGAGTGTAAATAAGACAAGTCATTTACCAGCTCCTGTGATTAATCTTACAACCTGCCCTCCTGTGAATGAGCGCTGCTTCTCACAGGTCACTGCTTATTTCAGCTCCCTTTGCACAGGAGGGCTGAGTTTAGTAGAGGACGGATGCAGAAGGAGGAGGGAGTCAGACTCCTCTGCACTCAGTCATGTTTTTATGTGTAGCAGAACAAATGGATAAGGATAAGATATCGTTTTTGTTCCAAACATTATTTTTCCTTGTCAAAACATGACACCTACATTACCCACAATGCAACTAAACCATGGACATGAACCTTTCAGCGTAGCAGGATGGATAGAGTGGCAGACATTTGTATGTGTACTTCTGCCATTGCGACCGCTGTAGTGGGGTCATCAGTGTCGACTAAACCGGCATACAGCAAGTCTAGTTATTCTACTTCTATGCCACCGACAGCTGGCCTGAGATTTGGGTGTGTCGTGCTAGTACCGGCTAGTGTAGCCTCGAGCCACAAAAGGCTTTATACAGCGATATTCAAGTACATACAGTAGTACTCCCCAAGACGTGTCAACAGGCTGTGGTGGGTAGAATCAGCGGATCACCTTTTTCAACAAAGCCTCATCTTGAGAATTTAGAATAAAAAGGAAACAAAACACTGAAAACCTCTGATAGATAAGATATGAAACAACATGCATGTGAACAAGTGCATACAAGGAGAAGTTGAAGCTCCATTATTCACCATATGTGGAGTCCAAACTTAACTACAAAGGCTAATTCTTAATAAGATGTGCAAACGTCCAACAACGCCATTTTCACATTGTCTCGGTAAAGACGACTTCAGGAGATGTTAGAGATGGCATGTGTATTGTTTAACATTTTGACAGAGCCAGGCTAGCTGTTAGCTCGGCTAAGCTAACTGACGCTCGCCTGCAGCTTCATATTCATCGAACAGGTACGAGTTTGTCAATGATTTGATGACTTGTTCCTTTTCAAGTCCACCGTTGCCACACTGGCACCGCAGCAACTTCTTGAGGAAATGAAAATGTGGTGAACCGAGATCCTCCACAGCCTGGCCTCCTGCCACCCAACATTCACTTCTCCTATTCTGTCACAAAGAGGAAGTCTCGGCACAGGACAGACGAGAGGAATCAAACATCCGCATTATATATCCCACCTCTCCTCTCCTCTCCTCTCCAATCTACAACAAATCAGCTCCATCTTTGTGTGGCTTGTTGTAGCGTAAACACTAATATACAAATGTCCTGCTGGCCCTCTGCTGCCTAACAATGTTTGATATGAGTATTCTATGTACTCACTTACAGCCTTCATAGCTACAGCCACAGCAGACATACGATGTGTCTTCATCGCCTCTGTCACTCAACTCTTCCTCTCATTTGATGCCAGCGTCTCATACTGCAAAACTCAGAGTCCTGTTCCTGATTGTACCAAAACAAAGGACGCCAGGACCTCCAATACACTGAAATACACCAGAAACTGCCCTCAACGCTAACACTGCTACAGGCTCACAGGTTCACCCCCCGCTCATGAGCAAGTTCATATTTCTGTCTTTTCCAAACAAAAAGAAAGCTCAATTAACAAACCAAATGGGCATGTAAAATCAGATTAGCCCTAATTAAACCCCCCACTTCTGGCTGTTTGCCATTTGTACAGACTGGCAGAGTGACAGGGAGTTCAAGCAGCCGTGTAGATGAAGGGGAAGTGGGAAGGACAGCTCCATATGCGTTACGTCAGGCCGGGGGGACAGCTGGGTCCGACTGTCTTTTCCTGCCACACTCATTTGGCCCCAGCAATCATCCTGTCTTGTGCTAAAGGTCTCTCGTCGCTACAAGGCTCCTTGGCACTATCTGGGAGCTACAGACGAAGACTATGCTGATTAAACTGCCTTCATTAAAGCGATTACACGCACAAGGCGGTTCAATTTCCCACGGGCAGCCAGATAACGATGAGGGGGAAGAAGTATTAAAAGGCTTTTGGTGCAGGGATGGGATTTGGGTTCATGGGGGAGAGGAGGGGCGAGAGAGGGATTGACGACGGCTGCTTGTTAGCGTTAATCTAAGTGACCCACGCACTCGTTGAGGACGAACAGTCTTCAGACTTAATATGCTGCTGTGTGTCCTCTGTTGGCGGGGACAGCCAGCTCTTTTTACCTGACTCACCACACCTACAGGCCGCTTCCAGGTCACCGGGCTTCCAGAGTGGAAGACCTTGCCAAAGACGCAGCAGCGACGTTACTGCTGGTTCATTAAATAAAGCCGGCCAGCGCTTTAGTGCCCGAACAAGCTGCGGAGGTTGATGTGGGAGGCGGGAAGGAGGGAATTAAAGTCGTGATGAAGGCCAAACGAGCATCAGCAGCTTTCAGGCGTTCCTCAGTTGTGTCCTTTTCTGACTAAAGTTTTCTTTATGAAGTGAGTGAAGGACAAACAAGTTGTTTTTGATGAATGAGTATTCATGAAAGCCAAATCAATGATTTGAGCAAGACAACCCTCATGTTATGTGTCCAAATCACTCTTTTGATTGAACTGAATGGTTTTGCTGTTCACCTCACTCTGTGGTTGAACCAGCTCGGTCAGCAGTCCTGGCTGGTTCCACATCATTGAATTCTCAGTCGAAAAATACATTTGGGAAGCATGATTCATAACTGAAAGAGAGATGTGTTGTTGACATTTAGACTTTCTGATAAATGACACACTTGTAAAGTACAATGTGACATATGCAATTATTTCCTATCATGTATGCTAATGTGGACTTCTACCTACACGGCCAGCAGTCATCACGTGATGTGCTAACAGCCAATGAGAACAGAAAGGTGTCTTTATGTGGCTCCGCCACAGGCGCCGTCTGTCCCACCGGAGGTATTTGCACCTCTACGCTTCTCTGTCGCGTTCATGTTTCTCGTATTTCTGCTGCTACGTTTGTTCTTTAGTGCCCTGCTGTCGACCTGAATCACACCGGCGCTCAAAGGAAGTGACAGAATTGCATGTATGAGGTGTTTGAACTGTACGCCTGTCAACGCTGAGCCGCATGAAATGATGTGCATGCCAGCAAGAAATTGTTCAAGAGCCTCAGAGCCAATTATGGGTCGCAAGTAGGAAAGTCCCACGTAAATAACAATATATATATATATATATATATATATACGTATATATATATATATATATATATATATATATATATATATATATATATATATATATATATATATATATATATATATATATATATATATATATATGTACATATATACATATATATATGTATATACATATATATATGTATATATATATATATGTATATATACATATAAATATATGTATATATATGTATATGTGTGTATATATACACAGTAGAGTTTATTTTCTGCACATTTAGCAACGATAAGGAAAAATGTACTTGTCTATCTTCCTCACTCAATCTGATTTAAGGTTCAAAATTTGACAAAAATAGAAGAGCTGGCTGACGATATATTTAATGTCATGAAATATTTCTAAGAATCTTCCTCTTATTTATGATCTAATCTCACAAACCACATGCGATAAGCGGTCTTTGTGATTACAGCCTTTAGTGAAGTGGATGAGGTCACTCTGAAACTGGAACTGACCACAGGGTGATACTTTACTGTTTCCCTGAAACTACTTCTGTTTCTCTGTTTCCCCTGATGTTTCTCCTCACGCACACCGCTGATTCAGTGGGAGGAGCTCGGCTCCAACTGACCGCCGTGTAACAGCTGGACAAACTGCAACGCCCGATTCCAACAGACGGAGGGAGTGCACAGGATGCGGTTGATGTTGCCTCAGATATTCTCATGAATTGTCCTGATCCCGTCGACGTCACAGATAAACGCAGCAGGTCTGGTGAGGGCTGACTCCTACACCTGATTTCTCACTTCAGGTGAGGTGAGGATTGGTGCAAGATGTGATAGAAAAGGTTCAAAGGTCAACCTGGTCTTATTACATTAAGGAAACCCAATTAAAAAAGAAGAGTTGAACCTGTTTAACCTTATATTCAATATGGAAAAAGACTGTTGCAGGCCAGGTCTCCATCACATACACATTAAAGTATATACTGCTCAGCCTGTGAACACTTGTGTCATCTCTGAATCAGAGCAGATGGCAGAATAACCCAGGTGATGTCATCAGGGTTGTTTTTCATCATCTACGTACACTTTGAGTTTGTTAGAAGTTCATTTGGAAGGCACGGGGGTCTAAAGAGATGCTGTTGTATTAAATATGGGGAAAGTAGGATCCTGTGTGTCTTGAACTTGACTACTAAAAGTCTGAATATCTCTGAATCCACCGTTTGTGCGTCCCCTAAACTTATACTGCAACATCAACATGCTGAGGTTCCCCTTCACAGCCCAGACTACAGACAACAACTCAAAAAAACAACGTCAAATGTTCGTTAAATTCCACCACAACAATCACACCGTGAGTCCAAAAATCAAGTGATCACCTCATTTCCCCCACATGTCCTCGCTGCATCTCTGGTGTCGAGTGTGCACTTTACAGCAGACTGTGAAAATAAAATAGAAAATATAGATGTGACTGTTTTACCCGCAGTGCAATTCTGTGATTCTCCAAACTGTTCAATGTTACATGTGAAGTGAGAAAATAATGACTTTGCTATTCCATTCATTTAATTTAGAAACAACTAAGAATTGCCTCATCTTGTCTGAAGTTAATATGTTCGAAAAAATAAGCTTGAAAAGGTGCTCGATAAGAAAGGTAAGGTGCTGCCATGATGACAACACAGAAACACACACACGTGACCTGAGGATAGGTGGCAAGTGGAACTGGACGATAGAACGTGCGTGGGCGCATTGCACTCTGATTCAGAGCACATTACCAAACAGAGAAGACAAAGAACAGGTGCTCAGTCCGGGGGACATGTCTTTCCTCTACACTGACACCTTCAAGTCATTTCTCTACGCTCCCTTGAGTCCTGTTCAGTTCAGTGCACTGCATATAAACAGTGAGGAGGAGAAGAAGAAATGCGCACTGGCTCGAGTCCGATCCACTCACATGCTTCTAAATGTTTAATGACAGAAACAACTGTACTGCTACAATATGAATTGGAAGTACTGTTTAAGGTGAGCAACACTGAACTCGTTGTATTATTAGCCTATGAACTATTTCCATGGCTGAGCAGTACACTAGAAGGCCTTTTTAAACTCTTTAAATATTGTTGTTTTCATGACTTCTGTCTGATAGCCTGAGCATGTGCCTTCATTATCCTTCATGCATTTTTGAAGACAACACGCCCAACAGTTTCCGACACCCAGCCGTCCTCTCCCTGCCTGCGGGGTGGAGGCAGGCAGCACTGCGCCTCCTCCGCCTCCCACATCCCGGAGCGCTGGAGCCGCGCCAACATGGGATTGGCTTCCCGCTCCTGTCACGGAGGAACTGGTGCGCCGGGATACCCAAATATGGACTGTCCGATATCAGCTCGGGCCGCATATGACTCAGCACCGGACTATATATCCGTACCGCTGGGGTCTGTGGTTGAGAGTGAACGGCAAAGCGGTTGTTGGGAGTGCGTTAGGTGCCCCAACAGGTCTCCGGTTGGATAAGGCTCCCTGTGTATTTGGTGGCTTTGAGCTGTGAGACACCTTCAGACCGACGTGTTGATAAACTGTAAGGAGTGTGGATGTGCCCTTGCATCTATTTGATGTGCGTCCACCTGGGTTGAGCCCCCCCACGCCGGACAGCCCTCGTCTGTTTACGGTCCTTGATCCTGGCAACGACGTCAGCAAGTGTGTCTGACTTCCCGGAGGCGGGGACCACAGAGGAAACAACCAATCAGCAGGCTGGTTGGAGCGCACGAGGAGCCGGATGATATAAGAACAGCGGAGCGCGACGGCCGCTTGTCATTACAGAGGAAACAGACGAAAAGCGCAGTTTGAGAGCAGAAAAGACTCCGACACGCGCGTGGAATCAAAACATCTGAATTAGTCACTGGACTCCGCTTTGAATTCAACTAAAGGCACAAAGCGACGACTTGGTACAGTACAGTTCCACTATTTTGGAAGTTTTGCTTTGTTTTTGATAGCTGTGGTCTTCAGTATAATAATACAGCGGGACTTTGTGCTGGAGATTGAATCAGTTGGGACACGACAGCCTCGGTGTCCACGCAGCATCTTTGCAGCGCACTCTTGTATTTGACTTGTATTCTGAAATATGTCCACAATAATGGAACAGCCTTTTTATGACGACTCGTTTCTCTCTGCTTATGGCCATCCAGGCGCAGCCCTGCCAGACTACAAGCTGCTTAAGCAGAATATGAACTTGAACTTCCCTGATTCATATCGGCACTCAAACTTCAAGCCACAGCACCTGCGCGCCGATAGCGATTTCTATTCGGCCGGGCCGGCGGACGTGGGCTCACTGAAGCTCGCCTCTCCGGAACTGGAGCGACTGATCATCCAGAACAGCAACGGGATCATCACTACAACGCCTACGCCTGCCCAGTTCCTCTACAACCGCGGGATCACAGAGGAGCAGGAAGGCTTCGCTGACGGGTTCGTTAAAGCGCTGGACGACCTGCACAAGATGAACCAGATGGCGCCTCCGAACGTGTCCATCGGCGGCATTACCTGTGGCGTCGCCGGAGGGGTCGTCTGCTCGGGTCCAGCCACCGTGTTCGGCTCATCCATGCAGCAAGACGCGCTCGAGTACACCACCCTGAGCAGCTGCAACACGAACCCCGGTCTGTCATCCGCGGCCAGCTATCCCTCCACCACCATCAGCTACCTGCCGCACCACCAGTACCACCAGCATCCCCAGGCCATCGCGCACGGGTCTCACCACTTCCAGCACCCCCTGGCCGGCGCGGGCATCCACTCGCAGCGGTACGGCGGGTTGAAAGAGGAGCCTCAGACGGTTCCAGACATGCTAAGCAGCGACGGGTCTCCGCCGATGTCCCCCATCGATATGGAGAACCAGGACCGCATGAAAACGGAGCGCAAGCGGCTGAGGAACCGGCTCGCAGCCTCAAAGTGTCGGAGGCGCAAACTGGAGCGCATCTCGCGTCTGGAGGACAAGGTGAAAGTGCTGAAAACGGACAACGCCGGACTGTCGGACACGGCGTCCGTGCTGCGGGAGCAGGTGGCCCAACTCAAACAGAAAGTCATGACGCACGTGAGCAGTGGCTGCCAGCTCATGTTGGCGCCCAAAGTGAAGTCTTATTGAGGAAACAATGCACTTTAACAAAAACACTGGACACGATCTGCACTGACAACACGGTGAACGTTGACTTTATACATTGTCTGTACGAGAGAACCGGACCAACGTGGTTCTGCTGAAAGAGGCGCAGCAGGAACCTCACGAGACTAAAACACTGAGGGCATTTTTGAATAAGTTTTTAAAAGTGTCGTCTTGGCTTTGCCTGTTTACATTTTACTTTAATTGCGATCTGTGATGCATTCTGTAAGTTATTCGTGTTCGTGAGGCTGAGCCTGATGAGCCTGTGTTTTTTACTTGTACAGTATATATTTAAGTAAATGAAATTATGAAACTGAGACATACGTGTTGTTTCTTCTTGGTTATCTAAAACCGTCACCTCTTAGGGTGATTACGGTAATTCTCGTTAGCGTGACCACAATGTTGTCAACGATCTCTTGTCAGCAGTTAAGTTTTGCTTGACGTTGGAGACGTCCCAGCGTAGGATGGTTTCACAATTGACGTACATGCGTCAGTCAATATGGTCACTCTTGCTGTCAAACGTCACACAATGAAAAGGTTTCCGGGAACTCCCTCCTACGTTACCCGTCAGAAGCACTGCGCTCTCCCCTTCGCACCACAGTGCGTGCGTGCGTGCGTGCGTAAATGAGGCTTGTCAATGAGTGGTTTATTTGTGTTCAGGGAGTTTCCCCAGTCTGCTTTCAAGTTCCCAAAACAAGTCTGAGAACACCAGCTCAGGAACGAATAGTTGATAAAAAGTTCCAGACAAACTGAAGACTGATTAAGAGTTTGAAATAAGAATCTGCATCAACAAGCAGATAATACATGTTGGGAGAGGTCACCAATTACATGAGCATTCACAGGAATTACCCAGTAAACTAAACTAAAACCCCAACCCAGGTTTATTTCATGTGAAGCAATCTGTTAACACGCGAGGTGGACTGGGTGTCTTCCAATGTTACTTCCTCAGAACGACAGAAAACAAATCATCATTATTCTAACAGTGAGAACTATCTGGAGCTGTGACAGTCACGCAGGTCTGTGTTTACACACAGCAAACAATCCAATCTTTCCCAATGCGCTGCAGCGCCATTTGGCAATGTCAGGTTGTTGAGCAGAGTCAAACTCAGCAACTCCAACATTAACAAACACTTCACCGCCTTGTGACGTACTTTATCTTCAGCCAGGCGCGGGGCGGCACACCAACCTAATCCCACACATGTCTGTCAGCATAATTCTTCCAAGTTGTTAAATCACCGAACGAGTCGAGCAGATCCAGGAAGAACTACGGCGCCATCTAGAGGCCACAGGTGAACCGCCGTGCACATTGACAAAACACTTCAGTCACAATTGATCCACTGTTTTTAATAAAGATGGTAGCAAATCATTCACTTACAGCAAGGAAAAATATCTACTTTTTTCTGAAAATGGAACAAAACAATAGTTTCAGTGCTCGAGACTACGAGGTCACCCCACCAATCGTACAAAGATAAAGATTCTAACAAGTTTAGACATTTTGTCGGGTTTAATACATTAGATTGGACGCCATTAGATACTGCTTCACAGGAACACCTCGTCTGAAGGCAAGCGCTGCGGTCAGGAAATCAGCGAGAACACATTCACTGCTTGGAGAAGAAGGCTTTGCTCTTTTGGACGTCGGGGACGATGGTGTCGCTGCCAGGTTTCCAGCCAGCAGGGCACACTGTGGGGAGGGAGTAGGAACAAAGTTCAGCACAATGTGTAGGGCAGGGATTTTCAACCGGTGTGCCGCGGCACACTAGTGTGCCGCGAGAGATCGTCAGGTGTGCCGTGGGAAATTTTCTAATATCACCTAATTAACCATTGTCGGGTGTCTGTGCTGTAATAAAGTGTCGCAGATAATGTAATACTCTTCTATGGCAGTGGGTGGCAGCAGAGGGATTTAAATACCTGTAAAGACAATAGAGTTAGTGCTGCGCGACACGTGACAGTGACAGTTTGGGATCAAAGCAAGACGAGCAAGTGACAGTGATGAAAAAAACAAAAACAAAGTGGTGACAGTGATGGAGAAGTTTTTGAGAAGGGAAAATGCAAATGCCGAACAGGGCCCTGGACAAACTTCTGACCCAGATGAAGGCCCAAGTATGAGTGGTCGACAAAAGAAAAAAGACAAGACGGTGAGCTCGAGGCAATACAGCGAAAGCTCTTTCATTTGGATTTACGTTCACCGGGGATGCAACGGCACCGAGTCCGCTGTGCGGTGAGAAGCTATCCAATAGCGCCATGGTGCCAAGCAGCTTAAACGCCATCTCCAAACGAAACACCTTCCGTTCAAAACAAGTCGATGGACTATTTTGTACGCTTACGTACAAACAATGAGAAACAGGCAACTGTTTTGCGAAAAACCACAAAGGTAAACGAGAGAGCCCTCAAAGCTAGCTACCTTGTTGCTGAACTCGTAGCTAAAACAAAAGTCCCACACGGTGGCAGAAACATTAATACTGGCAGCTTGTGAAGCCATTGTGAATGAGATGCTCGGCCCTGACGCTAAAGTGCCTCTCTCAGATAACACAACTGCCAGACGTATTGATGACATGTCTGCGGACATAGAAACTGTTGTTTTGGAAAAGATGCGCATCGGTAAGAAATTTGCCTTGCAACTTGATGAGTCGACGGATATTAGTGGACATCGTCAGCTCTTGGCCAACGTGCGTTTTGTGGATGGAGAAGCCATTAGAGAAAACTTCCTATTTTGCAAGGCACTGCCAGAAAAATCAACAGGAGATGAAATATTTCGGGTCACGTCGGAATATCTTGACAAAAGCGGGCTTACGTGGGAAAACTGCACAGGTGTCTGCACTGATGGAGCCGCAGCGATGGTCGGGCGCATCAAAGGCTTCGTAAGTAGAAACCCAGCTGTTACTGTTACGCACTGTTTTTTGCACCGTGAGGCCCTCGTTGCAAAGACCTTACCAGCAGATCTCGGTCCTGTGTTGGATGATGTTGTGCGCTTAGTGAACTTTGTGAAGACGCGACCTTTGAAATCTCGCTTATTTGCGTCTGTGTGAGGAAATGGGAGCGGAACATAAAGTGTTATTGCTCCACGCGGAGGTCCGGTGGCTGTCGCGCGGCAAAGTGCTGGCCCGTGTGTATGAGCTCCGAGAGGAACTTAAAGTGTTTCTGACAGACGAGAGGCCCGATTTCTCAAAGTGGTGGATCAGTGGTGTGCAAAGCTGGCATACCTGGCTGATATATTTCATCATCTGAATGAACTGAACACACGGATGCAAGGCCGAAATGAAAACCTGCTTACAAGCACTGACAAAATGAACGGATTCCGTTTAAAGGTGCAGCTCTGGCAACATGTGCAGCGTGGCAACCTTGAGATGTTCCCACTCACCGAGAAACTGCGGGATGGCAACACTGCTGCAATGTGCGAGGTCATTGGCAAACATTTGAAAACTCTGGAGGAGAAGTTGTCATTTTATTTCTCTTCAGCCTTCACAGAATGCCTTGACTGGGTGAGGGACCCATACAGCTCAGCATCCGTTGCTGGAAAGGACGTGACTTTAAAGGAGCAAGAGGAACTCATTGAACTGAAACAAGATCGTGGTTTAAAGCTAAACTTTGCTGATCTTCCTTTGGACAGTTTTTGGTTAGCTGTTGCCAAGGAGTTCCCCATTCCAACAAAGCTATTTTGACATTGCTCCCGTTTTCAACCACATGTCTGTGTGAGCTGAGCTTCTCAAGCTTGACAGCGATAAAAACTAAAACCAGAGAGAGACTGAGAGCTGTTGAAGAGCATCGTGTGTGTCTTTCTACCATTCCTGCCAGGATATCTATGTTGTGTTCATCGAAACAGGCCCAGGTTTCACACCGAGTACAAATACATTTAGAAACTATATTATTAACTATATGTATTATATGAACTGCGTTAGTGTCTTTTTGTGTCATTTTGGTTGGTGGTGTGCCCCAGGATTTTGTAAATGTAAAAAGTGTGCCGCGGCTCAAAAAAGGTTGAAAATCACTGGTGTAGGGGACGGGGAACTCTACATACCAGAGGACAAAGTACAACCTCATTTAAACATGTTTTTCTAACTATTTTACATGCTAGCTGTGACATGTGCCGTACAAAGCATCTAAAACTACACAAAAAATAATCTACGTGGCCGATTAAAGTGTGAATAACGGAGGGAACGAAACACAGCATTGTGTATTTGCATGTAGTAAGAGGGTTTTATTAACCGAAGCCAAAACAAACTGCCTCCTCGACGGGGATTCCACTCACCCTCTCCATGTTTGTCAGTGTGCTTGAAGGCCTGGACCAGGCGCAGAGTCTCGTCCACAGAGCGACCCACGGGCAAGTCGTTGATCGTGATCTGCCTCAAGACGCCCTTGTCGTCAATCACAAACAGACCCCTGAGAGGCACAAATGAAGGTTTAAGTATTTGCAAAACAGACGGCCCTTTCTTACAGGGAACTGGAGCCATTATATTATCTCTGCGCTCTTCAAAGCCATGTTACATTGCAGAACACAGGGTTTTTATCATTATTGCCCCAGTTCATTAGTAACTGGGGCGTGCCGACCGACATCAAGCTGCCACTGCACCACTACCGGCCTGTTACTTAAAACCAAAGGCAGTTTTTCCTGACCTGTACGCGACGCCGTCGTCCTCCTTCAGCACGCCATAGTCTCTGGAGATGGTCTTGGTGAGGTCTGCCACAAGGGGGATCTTCATGTTACCCAGACCTCCCTGCTTCCTTGGTGTGTTGATCCTGTAGAGAGTAAAAACAGAAATGGCAAAATCAGAAACCCCTTCACAGGCCATCAACCCGACAAGACAGTATTACTCACTTCTGATGTACTGTACTTAAAGCACGTCAAAATCTAACTCATCAACAACCGTTGCAGAGACCGTTACCGCCGGACTTATCAAGGCGGTGCAGAGCAGCACAGCGACAGGAGATAAACTGCTGCGTCAGCGCTGACAGAAACAGTTTCTCTGAGCAGAGTCAGAAGAAATACAATGCTGTCATTTAATAATCTATAAATATTCATGCAGTCTTGATCCCATATTTATATTTCCCTACATAGCTCCTAGTGCACACTAGCCATAAAGTAGGCCACGGTCAGGAACAGTTAACACACCACAGCTTTGCCTCAAAGGAATGCTTGTTTCTTTGTGTTAATGTTTAGTATGATATTTGAGGAAAGAATTAAATACTTTTTCACACTTCACCTGTGAAAATAACTGAAACAAGGCAACGAAATCTTTGGTGAAATCCGCTCTGCTTACTCTACTCGTTGACACATGTGGCTGCATGGATGGCGTCGTTTACACTGCATACAGTGAGGATTACGGTAAAACTCTTTTCTCACCAGGCCAAGTGGCTGAAGTGAGAGTCTACGGAGCAGCCGATCACCTCACAGTCGATACTGCGGAACTCCTCCACCCTGTCGCTGAAAGCCACGATCTCGGTGGGACACACGAACGTGAAGTCCAGCGGGTAGAAGAAGAAGACCACATACTTCCCTGAAGAGCACAGGAGGGGAACAGGAGATACAACCCATATTAGATGTGAAACTAAACGTAACAATGAAAGTGTAAATAACACCACGTTACCTTTGTAGTCCGACAGCTGGACATCCTTAAACTGTCCGTCCACTACAGCTGTGGCTTTGAAGCTCGGGGCAGGATGGCCAATCTTAGCATTTCCAGAGGACATGGTGACAAATGACTGGAGGGAGACACAAGCACACAGTCACCAGACAATTACTACATCTAATAGACATGCTCAGCTGACATCACAAGTTAAGAGAACTCACATGAGAACTCACATGCAAGTCATGTTCCGAGGGGAACAATAGCCGATTAAGAAGCTTACGCAACCTTAAAAAGAAAAATTAAAAAAAAATCAATTGAGGACAAACGTTTATATCTTGTAGACATGATTTATAAAAGAGGTGTAGGTGTGATTGTTGTGGCAAAACCAAGCTTTGATATTTGAAATTATATTAAAGAAATGATGAAATTAGTTTACACACGAAACACAGTATTGATCCAACCAGGCCTTCAACGCAGCCACGAGGTAGTTATTATTTTAAATAGCTACCGTTACAGTTTGACGTTACAATGAACAACGCGTGCATATAAAGACAACCGTCGTTATGAGCCCAAACCTCACAAAAGCCAACAATCCTTTGTCATCTCACAGACACGACAGCAGTGAACGGTGGTGAAAGTGCAGCGCTGCAGGTCACAGCGTTACAATCTAAAGTCGTGTTTTCAACGCAAGAAATACACGTTGAACAAAGCGAGGCGGAGCATCGAGCGGTCCCTCTCCTGCTGCACCGGGACAAAGACAGACAGAGACAAAGACAGAGAGAGACAGAGACAGGCCCACGTACTGAAAGGCGAACGACTGACCCGCACCGCCTGGCTAACGTTAGCTCAACATTAGCTCGATGTAGGGAACCGGGTTTCTTTGTCGCCTCTCTGTTCCGGGCCGAGCAGACGCGACGTGAACACCTGACAGTTCAGAGACGAACAAACTCACCTGTCTTCACGCGACGCCGAGGAGAAGTTAGCAGCGCGGAGGTCTGCTGCTGTCAGGGAGCTCTCAGGGAAGGGACGGTTTAGCGCGAGGACGGGGCGGGGCCACTTTTGAGTTCTCTTCTTCTTCTTCTTCTAGTTTTACGGCGGCTGGCAGCCATCTTATTGGTGCATTACCGCCACCTTCTGCTCCGGAGTGTGGGTCAGACAATGAACTTGCACTCTTTACCCCAAAACAAAACAACAACAGTTTTGAGTTCCCGGAAGTGAATGTATTTTATTTCAAAGTCAAGGTTGAGAGCAGAGCGTGTATTCCGTGTTACTCTGAGGGCAAACGTCCAATGGGGGAAACTGTATTAGTATTAGTAGGCATGCTTCACTTCAATACTTCCATGTTGTTCTACTTACTACTTTAGCTCCTCAACATTTTAACTTGACAGACACATAATGTTTTGTTGCATTAAAAAAATACATGTTGTTTTACTTTGTCTCATCGCCACACATCATGAACACATTTATGAGGTCAGTCAATAGTTTTATTGACAAATGACAATGACAAGTGAAACATACTGCAGTTAATGATAAACGATGACTCATCATGCAGACCAGAATGAACACGAGAAAACTTCTCTGATCCCCTGAAAGAACACGTCGCAACAGCCCACCGTCTCACTGCTGGTCTCCACTACAACCTCAGCATTGCAAAGTTTAACTGTGGACGATGTTCTCCTGTGAGGAAGGCCGCTGAGGGACGTTTGACAGACAGACAGACAGACCTTCAGTCTCCAGGTCTTCTGGTTATCGCTGCTCTGAATGCAAAAGAAGTGAGAGGTTGTTTGTCCACAGTGCATCAGATAATCGGGTGGCTGACCCAACATGTCCACAATGAATTTCATCTGATCATATTCGTGGTCCCCGGGAAAAAGCGGGAAGCCCACAGCAAGTTCTGCAGCCACCAGACTGAGAGACCACATGTCTATTGACTCCGAGAAGAGCTGGCCCAGAATGACCTCCGGAGCCCCGAGCGAAGAGATAACGAAACATTCTAAACTTCACGAATAAGAAGTAAAACCTCACCTCTGTGTTACATATAAACCACAGATTCTCCGGTTGGCCTCTGGACTGGAGTCACAAAGTCACAGCATCTGTGCCATGTGTGTTCTGTACTAACCTGTACCACAGAGTCTGCACACATATCCCTGGAGCAGCATCGGACATGAAGCGAGCCAGGCCAAAGTCAATGAGCTTGACTTGCAGCGGCTGCTGCCTGCGGTCTACGACCATTATGTTGTCAAGACCTACACCTCGTAGCAGGAAGCCAGCAGGTTTCCCTCGTGTATCGGGAAGTAGTCTGTGGAGGAGGAGAGCAAAGATGAGGAGATGAAACAACATTACATGTTGTCTGTTTATACTTCTGCATAAGACCAAGACACACATGGAGGGTTTCCAGGCTGCCACACTGCCAGCGCTGCACTGACTTCTAATGCAAGATAACGTTTTGGATTTGTTTTCATTTTTTTTTTGTTGCCTGAATGCATTCCTGCATATAGTAAGTTAATAAGTTACATCAAACCATTCCAGATACTGACACTGCATACAGTGTGAGTTTGTCTGACACTGTCAGTAGCCAGTAATCAGTTCAGTCTTTATGGTCAGAATAATATCAGAATCGGTTTCTTGCCAAGTACAATTACACATACAAGTAATTTGGCTTGGTCTCACATTGTCTTGAAGCAGCGTGGCAAAAACAGACACATCACACAGACACATCCATTAGTACAACTGAATAAAACATGAATATCACTTGGAAATAGAAACACACAATAGCAGTTAATTAACAAATGCAAAAAGTAACAAGCGATAATAAATAATAAATAAATCAGGTATATGCAATGAATATGTTCACCAGTATTTTCACTTAGTCAGAGGTCAAAACATACTAGTCCTTGCAAAATAAAGTAGTAATATCACATGTTTAGAGTAATAATTGAACCCTTTGGCTTTCTCTGTAGATTGTCACAAAGTGTCACATTTGGTCCGCTCTGTTGGTATAACCTCAGTGCTTTTATTTTGAAAACATCCATCACCGGCAATGTGTGGACGCCTACTTCCGCTAAGCTTGTGGTCAGTGTCTGAAACAGATGTAACGTTACTGAGGCAATGTGTTCCACCTTTTAGGTAAATTAACCTTTATCTACATTTGATAAGTGTCGTTTGATTGCCAGTCCATGGCGTACGTTGCTTAGCTATTCGCTGTTTCGCTTAAATTACGTTTAATTTGAGCTAGCATGCGGCTAACGTTAGCATTATTCCAGATCAAAACAAAGGGTGCGATAACGTTCAGTTAGCGTTCAGTCTAAAGATGCTCAGCCACTTCAACGGGAGCCTAGTGAGCGTTGCTCTACTGTAAGTTGTAATGCGAACGATGCAATTAGAAATAGAGACGATTCTCAATAACATTTCAAGTTGCAATCCACAGCTAACGTAAAATATGTATTTATAGGCAACAAGAAGTTGTCGCGATATTACGATCGTGTAACATTGTAGTGAGCAACAGTTGGATCCCAATCTTAAAAGGGTTATAGGTCCAACACGGTATTCAAATGATAAGTAAGTGTGTCTCCTTCTTACGATTTGTTAGCGACATTTATTTTGACAGGTTACAGAGCTCCATAATCTGAAGTGTATCTCCATCCTGTCGCAGCCTGTGAAGTCCTGACGTTACATTACGTTTCACATAAACTAAAAGTTGAATCACGGCTCAATGGAGAGTAATCAACCCCGAGCTGTGACGCGATGCAGAGGGGGCCACTTCTGCATCGCCCCTGGATGCAGCAATGCGTTTTATAGAACCAAAAACGAAGGGAAGACTGTCCACTTTCACTCTTTGCCTTTTGCGCGGCACGTGGTGCTTCGTCGTTGGCTAGCTGCACTCAAACGAGGGACGACTCCCGTCAGGCAGGGCTCTCGGGTCTGTAGCGAGCACTTTGTGGACGAGGACTATGTCGGGAAGAGGGTGTTGGAGTCAGGGGTCCTGGTGGTTCGCCGTACCAATAAACTGAAGACCGAGGCCGCTCCCTCTGTGTTTGACTTTTCCTCTCAAAAGGTTGGGTTTGCAGGTCAGGACGGAACGTCAGCGGTGCGCCATAAGAAAAGGGCCCGACGACACGCCCACCTGGCCGCGCAGAGGAAGGTACGTCACGGCCAGCAGGCTCAACAAGTCGTCTCTCTCACCGGGGAAGGACTCATAACAACCGACAGCGTCTCCGTGCACTTCAAACTGAGCGTCTTCACCGTCCAACCTTCGGGCAGTTTAATTTGGGCGTCACCTATTTGCGTGAATCGCCTCACCTTCTGTAACAGTCTGTCGGCAGCAACACAAGCTGTCAAATTAAGTTCTGACACGGTGCTGTACATTAATGCTGCATCTTAAAAGTGCAAAAACAAATGATGTGGTATTGTTGTCAAAAAAAACGAAAGCACCAATGTATTGCATTTTTGGATGCCCCATGTTACAAACAGACATTTAGTATTATTAGCATGAACAGCACTTAATATGGGAAAATAAAACAAACACCAGAAATGAATGTTTGTATCTTTTCTGTATGTTTTGACATACAGAAAAGAGAGACAGAGAGAGAGGGAAAAGAGGCGGGACTAGAAGAGGGGACCGGACAGACAAATCCACCACCTGTACATTTTTGTCATGTCATCACAAGTAAAAGTACTTCATTTCTTTTCCCACCAGATTTATTAATTCAAATTCTTAATTGATATTATCCTCCTGCATTTGTGTACACAGGATCTGCAGAGATTCACCTCTCTCATCCTTCAAAAGAAACCCACGGAAACGTCAGCAGCCATGGATTCAGCAGGTAGAGCCGCTGTTATGAACGAGCTGCGAAACAATACAGCATCAGAGCCTGAAGGTGCTTGCTTATAACACCGTGATTAAACCTCGATCGTAGCATTATTTTGATTCTTGAAGTTCTTTGGATTACTTTTAAGAAAATGTTACCCAGGACAAGTTCACATTTACAGTTATATTACATTTCACCATATGCATGTAATTGTGCATATCTCTTTTTAAGACACTGAAAGTTGATCTCGTTGAGTTCCACGCTGTGTGATACAGATGTGCTGCAGATTTACAATTCGGGAAACGGAGAGAATTGGTATCGGATTGGTAACCGAAATTAGGCGTCTGAATTTGTATAGAAAGAGAAAAAGTGATATTGGTGCATCCCTACTGACATGTGTTCATTGCTGCTGTTGTGATAACAAACTCCCATCTGAACTTCCCAGCAGCAACAGCAGCCCCAGTCATCTGTGAGGTCTGTGGAACGATCTTTGAGACGCGCCGAGGGCTCTCCAGCCACGCCCGCCTCCACCTCCGGCAGCTCGGTGTGACGTTGTCGGAGAGCAGCGGAGCTCCCATTGAACTGCTCTACCAGCTCATCCAGGACAGAGGCGACTCCCTCCCCGATTTCAAAGCAGACTCCTCTGTGCCTGGGCCGACCCCTCTCAAAAAAGCATCCCAGCAGGAGTCCGGGACACCGTCAGCACCAGAGGACAGCAGTGACTCCGGCAAAGCAGGGAGTAGAGTCGTGACAGCGCCACAGAAGATGGATCATCAGGGATCTCCAGCCAGACTAAAAGAGACGCCAACCTCTCCCGCCCCCTCGTCCTCCTCTGGTCTGAGGCCGGTTGAGTCTCGAACAAGTGAAGGCAGCAGCTCATCCTCAGACCCCAAAACCAAAACCAAGCCGTTGTGGGCGCCGCTGGAAACTGACGCCCCCGTCACCTTCGGTACGACTGAATTCTAGATGTTTAAAGAAATATCGAAAGTAGTGAGGGGAGTAGCTGTATGTGCAAGACAGAGCTCAATGTCAGTTAAGATGACTGGGCTCCTTTTACTCATCATTGTTCTTCATTCTTGCAGCTTCAGACATAAAAAATAAGGCCCAGGTGTGCCAGCTCTGTGGCTGCTGGTACGGGACACGCAAAGGCCTGTCGGGTCACGCTCGGGCACATCTGCGCCAGATCGGAATCCCCGGCAGCGACATCAAGGGCAGCCCTATTCAGTTGCTTTACCGGATCATGGAGGAGGAGGACCTCAAGCCCATCAGCAGCGAGCAGCAGGAGGGAGCGAGCACCTCCAACAGTCCCTCCAGATCCTCCTCGAAGCGACCCTCCAATCGGTCCTCTCCTCCCGCGTCCCCACCCAGCAAGCGGCCTAAGTCGTCGGAGGACTTCGCCTGTATTCTGTGCAGGGAGAAGTTTGAGAATCGTAAAGGGCTGGCCATCCACGCACGCGCTCACCTGCGTCAGATCGGAGTGGTCGACCTGCTGGGGAAAAGCTCTGCAATTGACGCCGTCCAAGAACTGGTCAGCAATGGCATGCTGGAAGCCGTACACCCTCCCAACATGAACAGTGCAACCAGCTCGTCGGCGGCCCCGTTTCCCTCCACGTCCCTCTCCTCCCCTGCGCAGTACGCCCGGTCTCCTGCTAACAGGGCGCCAAAGGCTAAGAAAGGCTTTCGGCTGGCTGTGGACCCCCTTCATAGGAAGCCGAAGCCTGAACCTATGGAGATCGAGGTGTCCGTTCAACCGAAGGGATCCGGCACTGTCGGCAACTCCCCCACGCAGAAGTCCCCTGCTGCTTCAAAGCCTCTGAATGCAGGTGAAGCAGAGAGCCATTCATCTCAATGAGCAGTTGTCAGTAGTTTGTTAGCTGCCATATCTCAGGAGACAATTAACCTCTTTTTAAAATGTATGACGTTGTTTGTGTGCGTACACCAAAGTGTGGCTTCATCCTCTTTATTTCCCTTCCGCCATTCCACAGATGCACAATCCCCGCCAACAGTCCTTTGCGATTTCTGTGGGCAGCTGTTCGAGACCCGCAAAGCCCTGTCCTGCCACGCCCGCGCCCATCTGCGCCAGCTCGGCCTCACCTGGTCAACCAGGACGTCGCCGATCGATCTCCTCAGAGAGGTGATGATGCGCGGTGAAGAAGGCAAGAAAGTGTCCGTGCTCGCTGGGTCATCGGGCAAAGCCACGTGGGCCCCTCAAGGCTCCAGACGGTCCCACGACAGCCTCCAGCCAGGGGAACCGGCCGCCAGCCCCTCCACAGCACCTCTAGATTACTCCATGAAGGAGAAACCCTCGTCTGGCAGGAGTGGGGCCTCACACACCGGTAATACCGTAACACCGCTGCAAAGCAATAACTGATTGTGTCGTCATTTTACAACCATGTTGTTAAAAGATCGTGAGCCACACTGTTGTACTCTGTGTCGTGTTTTTAAGATGCGCTAGGACGCTAGTGCATCTCCCTGAGCTGGTGATGCACGTCTACTCTGTCACCGGTGACGTAGACACTCACCCTCGTCTTCTTTGTGTCAGACGCGTCCTGTGAGCTTTGTGGCTTTGACTTTGAAAACCGCAAGGCCCTGGCCAGCCACGCGCGGGCTCACCTCCGCCAGCTGGGGATCATCGAGTGGAGGGCGGACGGAGCGAGCTCGCCCATCGAGCTGCTCAGCGAGTTGATCCGCAGGGACCCAGTGAAGGTAGCGGCAATAACCCAACGCTATCGCATGGGAGACCTTTACATCAAGAAGGTGGGCTGTGGTCTAAAGTGTGTGTTTGAATAAGGTATTAAAGCAGCGTTGAGTCTGATCTCGTGTGCTTTCAGTCCCAGAGAGGTGCCGCTTCGCCCCCTCTGTCCACAGACTCTGACTCTGTCGTCGGCAGCAGCCTGAAGTTTTCGGTGAGCAGGGAGAACGTGGGTGTGACTGCCGGCTCATCCAGACACTCAAACAGCCACGGACGGACGTTTGCAGCCCACGGCGACCCCGGCGTGCGCTCCTCGAGGGGTGAGAGATGGAAATAGCCGGATATACTGTAATAGATTTAAAAAAAAAGAAGTTTCTATTACCTTTCTCTGTGGTTTCAGGGGTCCACCCACCAAAACATGTCTCACGAGCAGGGGAAGAAAATCAGGACACCAATTCCCAGCAGCCATCGCGGTCAGGCAGCATCCCCGCGATGCTGCCAAAGCCCCCACTTACACCTCTGGTCAAGCTGGTGGGCAAAGTCTACTCCCTCAAGTGCAGGTTGGTCTCTGAAGTACAAAACAAAGAATCACATTCCCCTCGTGAGTGAGTGAGCGAGACAGACGCGGTTAATCAACGCACACGCGGTTAATAGTTCAACAACACAGATGCATACGCTACACAGTTACATATGATGAGCACTAAATATCTCTGCTGCCCGGCCATGCTCTCGCCGTTTACTTGCATGTTCAAGACATTGCTCCTCGTTGAAGGCAGTTGATGTCGCGCTGCCCTCCCTGTGCTTCTCTTCAGGTTCTGTGAGGAAGTGTTTCACGGACCTCTGTCGGTTCAGGAGCGGTGGATCACACACCTGCAGAAGCACATCCTGTCGCTGGGCTACAAAGGCAAAGCGTCTCCTCCGGCTGCAGCGGTGGCGTCGCCGGCACTCGTCCATCCAGTCGCTGTCTAGTCCACAACGTCTCTGCGGTTCACGTTAAACACGCTCGTCTTCTTCACGCGTCAACACGAAGGCCTTACGTCTAACAAATGGTCAAAGCGGTGTTCCCTTCTTTGTCCTAGAGAGGGCGAGCATGAGCCATATGAGGAGAGCAGCAGCACGTAACCCACTCAGGTAAAACCCACCGACTCCACCGATCACAAGACTGATCACTGGATGTTTTGGGGTTAATATCCAAAACCGGTTCATCCCTCATTGTGATGTGAGTGCGTTTCTCCTCCTGCTCTGACGTCCTACCATTTGTGTGGATGTTGTAAACGTGTCTGAATGTGACGTATTCAATATTTGTCCTTATTTAATGTCGGACACTGAAAGAACAATCCAGGTCAGTGGTGTGCGTCCTCCTGTGTAGACTGCTGAGTCTGTCCGTGTGCTTAATCTCCTTTCTATGTTTTTGAGTCTTGTTTCACACGTTTATGTTTTAAGGGTTTTTACCATAAATCTGGATCGATTCTTTTTCTCATGAATGGAAACGCTGTTGAATAACAAAACACTGAGACAAGAAATAACAAAAACAATGAACTTGTGACAACTTGGTTGGAAGAAAACTGTTCAGTGATGTAACTGAACATCAAAGCCTCAACCGCCTGTCTCCATTATTGACTCTTTCTTCAGGCACAACTCCAAACACTGTTGTTTTTCTGCTCTTCTTACGTATCTTTTTTAACACTTATATGAATTAAATTGTGTCTTGTGTATAAGAACATGTTTTGTTGTTTTTTATAACACACATCCTGCACAGACCGCGCTCACTGAGACTCCGATGACACAGATGTGCACGTCAGCGGCGTCGACTGTCATCCAACATGTCGCTCAATCTTCAGCTGAATTCTGCACACGTCCTCTCGTCTCCATTCACCCAATTGTATTTTCATATCCTCGCGTCTACATTGCATCTTCCTTTTGCTGCGTCCGCTTTATGGGATCTCACAAAACATAGCTGTATTATTTTGGGTTATTTTACACGTTTACTGGAGGCTGTACAGCGGAGAGATGTTGCTGTTCATGCTCGCCGCCTTAAACCCGAGACCACATGGTTGTGTCTCAGACTCCCACCAGGATGTAATCCCCTCCCATGGAGGAATGTGTGAAGAACTAAATGAGTTTGTTTTGGGCGTATTGTTCCACAGGCTTCCACGCCGATGGGTTTATTCCACACGGCGGCTGTATAGTGGTTAAAAGTGTATTCCTTTGTTTTCACATTCTTTGAAACATGGAGGCTTAATGTTCGTTCTCCGCCATGTTGCATCATAACCGCATCATTTGTTTAACTTAAACGAGCTCGTGCTCACAGACGTCGAGGAGACTTCAGTTTCACGCAGCGCTGTAGGCGTAAAGATGTGGAAGTCATGAAGAGGAAAGCTGCACATTGTGCATGAGTTATGATCTTTCCATGTTGTTCCTGTGAACTATGTTTCGGTCCTGTACTCCTGTTCCAATGCTTCCACTTCAGGACAAGATGTTGATGAATGTGTCTTGATGCCATCAGTGGCTGTAAAAGTCCGTTTGGTGAAGATTTGCCTTCTGGAAGCGTCTCTGCGCTGCTGTCCCTTGTGTCCATCGTGATCTGATTTCCTCCTCCGGTCTCTTTAGTGTTGACAAAGGCTCATTGATCTCACGACCTGTATGGCTTCTGCAGCCGGTCCTCCGTCCTTTATGGATCTTCGATGGAGCTCGAAAGGTTTAAATTGGTAAACTGCACACAGCCACAAAGAACGATCTGTCTCCTGTCTGTCAAAACGTCGTATAGCTTTTACATCCTCAATAATTGCAAAATGCATTATCTTTCTAATTTCCATATTACAATGTGTGTCCACGAGTGCTGCAGGTGAGATCAGATTGCAAAGACATCTGAAGTGTCGCACTCCAATCTCACCTCATTGTTCAGAGAAGAAGAAAAGGTACATTTCATTCAGAAGGCGGACATGTTGGTGCACTCGTGGTGCTGAGTATGTTGGACGGCTGCTGAATGGGCCTCTGTTCTGCAGTGAAGTAGGAAACAGTCCACAGCAGAGGCTGTGAGGATGATCTACAATCGCTTTCCATGCAGCATAACACCGCTTCTGTCTCCACCACAGACAGCATACGGTCTCCTCTGGCTCTGCTATGTATTCACGTCACGGTGAGGATCTCTGGAGTCTCATTCTTTGTAATTTACGACCACTGGGACGTGGGCAGGGTTCAGTCTGCCTTCAGCCGCTGATGGATAAATCTGATGTCCGCCCTTCTGCCGGTTCGCCAACCTCAGGGCATCCCGTGAGCGAGTGATCCCACCTGACAGTAGGCTGCTGCTCACATCTGTTGTATCTATCTTGGATCCTAATAATTGACCTCTTGTTAAATGCTGAACATGTATTTTTGCATCATAATCCCTCTTTGTCTTCTCTTCCTGTAAAGTGTAAAAATAGATGTGATGACTCATCTTGAACCCGGAGAGAGTTTACACATATTTGTCCAATCAAATGTCAAAAGCCCGTCATCATATAAAACTGTCCTGACCCAGAGTACAGCGAGCAGAGCAATATATCATCGTACCTACAACCATCATTACTAACACCGAGTTATCACACAGTGGTCACTGCAGAAGAGGTTAGCAGCTGCTTTGATCACGGCTCTCGCTGCTTTGATCTAATGAATGAAATGTTGTGTTGACCAGATGACCTGAGTCACAGCAATACTGACAGCAGCAGCATGTGGAAACACCTGGTACCTACTTTAAGCAAAGATATGAACCATAGATGTCCTGATGTCAAAGTTCATAACTTGTTGCTATTTGAATGGAGGCAAAGGAAAGATTTTCTCTCCATCTTGGAGTTTGACTCCGAGTCTGGAAGTGAATTCTTTCAGCATCTCCAGAGTGATTTATGTTTTCGGGTCTTGGCAGAAGATGGAGTTCTTTCACACAATTTTTGACTTTGCAATCTTCCCTCAGAGAGAACCGATTCCCCGAGACTTTGCAACTGGAGCAGAGCATCTGTAGCGTTCCTTCCTGTTGGTCTGGTTGTTTTTAGTTTCGTGGTTTGACGTTTCTTTCTCTAGTTAGCTGCTGTTGGTGCTGCGCTGTAGTCCAAGGACAGAAAGTAAAGCAGCTCAGGTGTTTTCAGCACACAGCTGCATGCATTGTGATTGTGTATGATGGCACATTTGCTTTATTCACCAAATAATCAACCACCTTCTTGATCACGGTGTGATTTACGTTTTAGAGGTTATGATTATGTCATCAAAGTGCACTTGGCTGCTGTGGTCAGCAGTTTTGCAACATTCAGACTCCAGAGACGAGCACAGAGCCTTTCCCAGGAGGCCGTTCTGCTGCCTGGTGTCATCGTGCTCAGGTGACCTCACATAACTCCTGCGCTGAGGTCACCACAGATCCTGGATCAGTTGAACCGTTGAGTCTGAAACCTCTTTGAAAACAAGCAGCGAATAATTCAAGTGATTTACGGATGATTTATCTTACTGCCGAGATGCTTTCTGGAATAATCCAGTCCAGACCCGTGTTTGTGTGTCAGGTCTCAGCGATACAAGACGTTAACGAGTGAAAGTCGTGCAAAGCTGGATTCCAAAGCGTACGCCACCAGCTCACCAGCTGCTCACAGCATCATTTATTTCATCCCTGCTTTTAATTTCCTCGAGATTTGCGCGTGATGATTGTTTTATTACTTTGAATAATCATTGCTCCCGCAGACAGACCGGACCGTGAAACCCAGTGCAGCGTCATGATGAACAAGCAGCAGCTCGGAGGCCTCTGTGGATCCAGAGCGACGCTCACATCTGGCCTGTGTAGCAGCTCGTGTTTGTGTGGCTGTATAAGTGCTCACTGTGTGTCCGTGACTCAACAGTAGGACGTTAAGGAAATCGTGCTAGGACAACATGTAGGACCCCAGAGAGGAGAGGCCGCCTGTCTTTGGTTACTCTTCAGGGTTCGATCAGTCTATTTAGTAATGATGCGCTTCACCTGCTCATTTTATTCAGATATTCATCACACACTAATTTGTCAGTGATGAAGAGGGGAGCGCTAATGAACGTTCAACGTGCAGCTGCTGAAACCAGCTCTCTACGTACATCCATGGCTGATACGCCGAAATTGCCGGCAAACAGTTTCCACATTAAGCAGACATGGAGCAACATGAGCATTACGAGTTATGCGTGTAATGTCAAGCTCATATTATGTTGAATATTCATATTCTTTTAGCTCTGGCTTTGGTCTCCACCAATTCCTTCGTGAAATATCTGGTTCTAGCTGCTAAACGCTTCACCTGCAAGTGGAGAAGGTTCTTTTGGGAACTTTTCCTCTTAAAACAGCCAAAAACAAGGAGAGCAGCGAGCGAAGCAGAGCAAGTCAAGAGAACCAAAACAAACATGTGAAAGATGCGAAACAGCAGAGATGTTTGTCACTGCAAGCGACCTCTTTATTTGATCAATTGAAATGCAAATATATGAATTACAGTCACTTTCAGAATTACAATCTCTCCTGTAATAGGACTAATATGGGATCAGTAAACACATCATTCACCTCTACGTTCATGTTTCATTTATTAAGGGACCATGCTCATTCATCCACATGAGCCATCATGTGAATGAATGCAGATTCAGCCATACGGGCTCGTTTTCATCTGCAGGTTGATGGCATCAAAGAAACACGCAGCAGGACAGAAGCTCAACCTCAGCGTCGTCAAAGCAACAGTATATACAAAAAGAAGCTCATCAGGAAGTACGCTCGACGTGTTGTGTTCCTTTTCTTTCCTGTAAACAATGAATCTCATGCATAGATGTTAAATGAGAGCAAATCCAGATGAAACAATCCTGCGACTGCGTTGATCTGAGGAGACCTCTGATCTGCAGCAGGGTGAAAGTCATTCTGAAGGGAAATCCTGCGTTCTGTGTCCAGCATGCTGCACAATAATATGCAGAGTGTATATTCAGTGTGTCACAGATCACAGTGACTCACCACCACGACCTTCACCCGTCATTAGGAAAACAAGTAGATAAACGTGGCTGAATGAAGGCCGACTGTTACTTCAGTAGGTGAGATTGATTGTCTTCTGGAGCAACATATGTCCAAATAGCGCTGTCACTTTCATTGTCTTGTCACATGATACTCCTAACAACACCACATGCCATTTATCAAACTGTTTGGCATTACCGTAGTCTGCAGTTTTCATCACTGGGCTATTTGAATCACTGCACATTTCTTTCACTGGTTATTGGTTCCACAGATGAATTGGCTCAAAGTGCAGATCAAGCTTTTTCTTTTTTCTCCTCCACTTTGATTTGTATTGACTGCAGAGAACAAACGAAACAAACTCAATCAGTCCTACCGCCCACTTCCACTGAAGAGGAAGCCATGTCGGTCGTTGCAGGTCGTTTCTCAGCAGCACATGAGAACGGTGAGTGCTTCGCTCGCCTTATTTCACTCACTGGTGAGCTTCATATGAGCAGCAGCAGGATACCAAAACAAGCTGCCATGCCCACACAGCCTGTGGTGCTTTCTGCTTTGAGTTTAGAACTTAAACTTTTGTACCAGCACTGAGGCAGATGGACAGACATGACTCACGTGCACATACTCACACATGGAACACAGAGGAAGGTGATGTGGCAGAGCACCACATTGCTTCTTTCAGGAGATAGGTGAAAGAAATCACTCCACGCTAAATACCATCGAGGAAATCAGCAACAAGCCAGTATCACCTGAAACCACTTCTATGCAAAAAGAGTCGCTGCTTTCCTCCTTTATGAAACATGAATGCATTTAAGGGATAGAGACCCCCGTGCACCTGGTTTGTGGTTGGACCCCAGTTGTCACTGCTGTTAATCACTGTTCTGAATCTCCAAGTTGACCATAGAAGCAGAAGTTCTGCCGGAAGCTCACAAACAAATATCTTCTGTTTAATCGCTGAATGTTTCATCCATTTTCCAGGCTCTCTGTCCAACCCTCACTCCTGCTTGATTCATGGTTTTCCTCCCCGAGCAGCACTCCTCTACATTAACCAAATACAGTGTATAGTGTGAGCGCGCCCACGCAGAACACTCCATTTCAGATGAATGAGCTGAGAGATTTCATGTTCAAAGCAAAAGATCAAAGTCCCTCGGTTTACACCCACTACTCGTGAAATGAAAAGCCTTTCCTCCCCTCCTAACACTGTATAGCCTCACTTACATGAACCATTTTAACTCGGTAGGATGCTGTGACAGGATACTGTGACAGGACACAGTCAGCTGCAGCTCTGCTCACAGAGCAGCGCCGCCAAACGAAGCATGGGATGGAAACAGTGAGCACTGTGGTCTTGAAACCCCAACCATAGAACTTTTGTAGCAGACTTCTAAAACAGTCCAAAATCACGTTTACAAGCAATTAGGAATGAAGAAAAGTCATGAAGAATTAGATGAAACTATGTTTGGCTCTTTGAGCTTGTTTAAAGCTCGAGGGCCTCAACAGAATGTAAGATGTGTTGAGAAAGTGAGAGGTTGACAGAGGTCTGCAGCTTCAGAGCAGACGCTTTGACTCGTCGCAGTCGGAGAAGAGAAGCGCGTGTTACTGATAACATGAACACATGGTGGTGAGCTGAAACTAATACTAACAAGTGTCAATCAAACATATTTAGTCCACGCCCACACGGTGGTGATACGAGGGCCAATGAGAGAGAAGTGATACGCCGACCTTTCTCTCAGATTAGATATTACGTGTATTGATCCCACAGGGTCACAGCAGCAGAAGTACAAGAACAGATTATATATTTATTATATTATTATATTATATATTGACCATCTACTATATACTGCAACTAAAGCATGAAATACACCATCAATAACTAAACTGCGGTAAAGAGTAACTGTATAGAGCATTATGACACAAATAGTCTCAAATAAAGTAAAAAGACATCGACGCTGCAGTAAAATATGACATTAGAAAATGAGAGAATGTCATTGGCGGGTTAGTAAAGTAAAGCAGAACAAGTCAAAGATGTAAAACTTGAGGTGTGAAGATCAGGACAGCGATTCATTACAATGCTGCAGATTTGTTCTTCCATCCTGCTGAGTCGGCTCAGGAGTCTAAATCTGGGTTGACATACAACATGATGTCTTGCTATTTATACTTTGAGGATTAAAAGCATCAGGGCTGTGCTGATGCAAACTGTACACACTGACTCAACCACGTAAGTCACACATACAGTACAAGTGAGTGTTTCAACGATGATAGTTCTGCCTCTTGCACTCAGCGACAGCAATCCCACATTCCAGACACCTTTTACACCAAGAGGCCGTTGATGGCGGATCAGAGAGAAGACATAAAACTAGCGTTGACCGTACTGGATAGTAACAGACATGTTTGTAAGTTCAGTTGCTCCACAGAACAGTGAAAGTACACATTTGGAGTTGGTAAATAACTCTCACTGCTCAATGTGTCACATAAACACATGACTCCTCCCGGCTGCCGTGATGCTCAGCAGGACAGCACCAGCTCCAAATATGGAACCAAGAATATTTGGGAGCGACCAAAATCTGTAAAAGCTGTCTGTGTGATTGTGTCTCTGCGTGTTTACGCCGATGCTCAGCAGCGAGCAGCTCATGCGGCCTCGTCTCGACCCCGCTGAGGGAGCGAGCGGTGCGGCTGCTGAGCAGCATCTGACTCACGATGTTCGGTAACGGATTGTTCACTCTCCTCTTCGACTGGTCTCACCGTCTTCAACGTCTGCTCTCCGTGGTCGTGGACCGCAAGGAGAGCCTGAAACAATCAAAGCGGAACATATTTCCAAACACATATTTTCATGTAAGATTCAAGCACAAGAATAAGATTTCAGTTTGATTATTTTTTCCATTTACAGCTTTATTTCCCACACCGACCGTTACATGAGCAAACAAACCACAAACATGTGGACCATTGATGATCCACATGTCAGTAACCGCCTCACAGGGTGTCATGGGTAACCCGCTGCCACCAACCGACGGACGGGTTTGAATCCCTGTGAGGCGGCAGGCAGACACTATTGACCTTTTCATGATGAATCTTCTTTACTCCCTGACATCAGCTCTGTGTCGGCAGACCTGTGGGTTCAGTGACGGTAAGACTTCGACTTCAGCCTCACAGGTTGTCAACACAGTCACATAAATTGGGAAATTTATCATCTAAAAACTGTTTGGTTTGCTTCGATGTTTTAAAGGTTTTATGGATGACGTCGCGTTGTGTATAATCTACAATATACATTTGTTGATTGGTTCGTCACGCAATAACCTATATCATGAGGCACAATATAGAAGTACAATCTTAAACTTCAACACTACTATTGCAAACGACCAGTACTTACGATTGAATCAAAACCGGCCATATTATAATCCGTTCCCAACAAAGGTGGAGGACACACATGGATGTAACTTTAACATGAATGTGTGAGTGGAACGACAGACGGGGTTTTAATAAAGAGAGCCTCAAATATGAATGGAAGAAGAGAATGAGTGATGGGACTGCTGTAGTGAAATCCAAAAAGACCATTCATACAATAATCCACAGCTAAAGATACTCCTGAGCCATCTGATGACGCATGAAGGAAAGGAGGCCAACGTCTGCAGGACGTGTGATGCATCCTTTGTCTTCAGGTCGGTGAAGTTCATCTGTTGAATTTTTAAATTGAAGACCTTTCTGACTGCGTTTGGACTGTGATCCATTTCAATATGTATTCATCACAGAAACATCTCAACTTTTGCCCAGCTCTTGTAAACGTAACATTTGTTCCAGATGTTTTGAAGTGTGGGTCCCCACAATGCCCCCAAGTACCCTTTCACTGATGTGGTATCACTGAGTTGAGTTCACGTTCCAATGGATTATGTGGAAATAACAAAATGAAGTGCACAAAGACAAACCCCTCTTCAGCTGCTCCTCTATGAGGACCAACTTCAACGCTGTTCTATCTGCAGTTAAGTTCTTCTCCTGCACCTGTTCTCCAAACCACTACACGCTTTCATGTAAGACTCAGGTACACACACACACACACACACACACACACACACACACACACACACACACACACACACACACACACACACACACACACACACAGCCTTGCACACACTGGCACTTGATAGCACAGGCTCCATATTAACCCTTCACGTTCCAGCCCTTAAACATTTACAGTCTGTATTGTAGTAATTTGGCAGCACTGCTTCAGGCCACCGACACAGAATTGGCTTCATTATTTGCCAACGTGAACATTACACAATGCAGCAAATTGACTTCATTGTCTCATCAGACAAAGGCATGAACAAACGTCCTTTGAGCCACGGCAACGATCAATTACAGCGAGTGTGGATGTGATGTGTTTGTGAGAACAGAGGCCTTTAAAAGAGGATTATGTGAAGACAATGAGATGGACGTATATTGGTATTTAGAGATCTATTCATAGGTTAAATATTAGTAGTATGTCTCATCCTTCCTAATTCCCTCCATGACATAATGCTGCTGCTGTAAAACCTTTTATAGAAACGTCGAACCACATTGTTTATCATCAGCGAAATAAAGTGTCTCCCGTTGGCTCATGAAACCCCATTTTCATACAAACCTTCATGAGTCTCACTGCGAGCATGTGTGCCGATGAAACTAGAACCTAAATGTCAGAAATCGAAACCATTAAAAAGCACAAAGAACAACATCCCAGAAACTGCCACTCTTTTTCTTTGATGTCTTTTCCAAGCTGTGCTCAAAATAGCTCTTCATATCGTCTTCATGGCTACATTACAACAGACATAACACAACTTTATATACAAATACAAGCAACACATGATGCGAGTTTAATCGCATTGTATGTGTAATGGATATCTCAGTTAAGGGGTATCATCAGAGGAAAACGAGACCAAAGAACTGACTTTTCAACTTAAAATGTAATGAATCATCAATCATAAAATACACCGTCTCTGCATCTTATGATCGATGGTTCGAGCGCTAACTCCAGTAAGTGAGGGTGATGTTCAAAGTCTTACGTTTCTGGAAATATGTGTGTCAGAGTTGAGCTGTGTTCCTCTCTTCACACCATGTTTATCTTTGGTGCATTGACTTGACAGTGAACCTGAGTAACCACGGCATCGGTCCGAGCCCCGACTGTGGAGATGATGTCCCGTCCGGCTGTTTGTGAGTCAGAGACAACGGGATCCTCAGGGCGCTGCAGTGTTTGGGAAACAGTGTCGCGTGAATCCAATCGAAGGAAATTCACATAACGTTCTGTACAAATTCCCAGTCTGAGTTTGGTGTTGATTTAGTTTGTGATGTCATGCTCTGCATCCACACTCCAGATGTTTAAGATGAACTGCGCTACCGCCTCCAGGTGAGTCAGAAGGTTAGGTTCTATTAGGAGGTTCTATTTGGCCGGTTCATTGAAAGAAGCCATCTCGTTCGTATATCTGCTGCCAACTGTGTTGCAGTGCGTTATGAACAATTTATTCATTGATTTTAAACTGCTTATAAATGCTAAAAACAGGTGTTGAAGAAGTAATTCATGCTGTTAAGGACAAAGGTTTAATTCATTTAATAATGAGCTACATTCACAAATTAAAGAAGCCACACTTTAGAGGGTCAACTTAGACATTTGTTCGAGTCATTGGAGCCCCTCTGAGCAGAGTGAAGAAGGCCAGCCTGGAGGTATAACCTCAGATTAATATCAGCTATTAATATGGCCTGTCACTCCACTGTGTCACCACAGAACAGCGTGTACCTCGTGGAGAACTATGTGCTGAGTTCGGTGTGGGGAACGCAGACAACGGTTTAAGGTCGAGAGTGAGAGTTATCTCTCCGTCCGCCTACACGTCTCCGTACAGTCACGGCTGCGCTGACTCATTCACACGCTGCTGTGCACGCTTCTCTCTGCAGCATCCTCCAGACTGCAGACAGACGCAGCGAGAGTATCGGGAGGCGAGCTTCTCGCATTCATCCCAATCAGGCACTGAATCCTGAGCCATTTATCCTCGAATGTGAAGAACATTTTTAAGATTTTACCCTTCTGAGTTCAGTACTTTATGTGACAAAGGACATGTTGATCTGTGATGGAGCCACGACCACAGCACTTGAGTCCCGATGAACGCCATCGATTTCAGCCCCCGAGCCGCAGAGGACATTTCATCAAGAGAGACGATGATGTAATGAAAATGAGACGGAGGGAGGGAGATGGACCGAGGAGATCCCAACCAACCCACAGCTACAACCGCCCCTGTTGTTGCTGGTGCTGTAAATGCCTTTGTGTGCGGCGCATCTGATTTTAAAACAGTGACGTGTTGTACGTTTAATTGTGGTCTTTGTTCCCTCGGTCTCCGAGGTTAATTGCTGCCCGATCAATAACCATTTGCTTGTCTCTGAGCTGGTCATTAAAATCAATCTAACCAGTTCTAAAGAGGTTTATTGATGCCGGGCGGTAAATGCTTAAAGTGAGCACCATCAAACTATATTCATGTAACAAACAACAGCTAACAAAGAATGATAGCTCAATTCATATTTACAAAGAAGAAGAAAAACGTCTGGTGTCTTCTTGCTCCAAATGAAATGAGGATGTTGGGAATGTATTTCTGTATCAGATTAAAGATGCGATTGCCTTTTGGCCTGACTAAGAACATCTGTTTGTACACTGCCATTCAGCATTTTGTTACAAGGTTGATGGGAATTAAATGTTTCTCACTTCAAGTGAGAAATCAGGAAGAAGCAGAAGATAAGAGCCTGATGGGCCTTGTTTTATTTCCTTTCATGGCTCTCTACGCACGGCCGTGGATCAGCTGTCAGGCTTCAGTTTGTCTTCGTTGGATCGTTGTTTATATCCTCCAAGCTTCTCGTGCTGGTTATTCTGCTACGTTTGAGCCCTCAATTGATAAATAACATGAGAATCTGTCTGTGGTCAATAACAGCAAATTGCTTATGAAAAACAATCTGGCATTCAAAGGACCAGTTCAACACTTTTGGAAGTATGCTTTATTCACTTTCTCTCGAGGCTGTTTGTTGAATATTAAGCTGCAGCCGGTCAGCTTAGCTTAGCATAAAGACTGAAAACACAAGGGAACAGCTAGCCAGGCTCTGTCTAAAGCAGGGGCGTAAAACAAAGAACGGCAGTTTGTTTTTGCACAAACTAAACAGACTCAACACATCCTCACACAATAGCTCGTATGATATTTTAAGATTTATGTACTCTTCAGTTTTCCGTCAAAAGTCCAGCAACATGTGTTGATTTCCGCTTGTTACATGCATTCGCTTGTGGTTTGGGTTACAATAAGTACAGAAGTGACTTTTCTTAAGTATGGCAGTGATGTGACAAGACGTGGAAGCTCTTTTGTTTGACCCTTGACCTCACCTCCCGCCCGGTGTGCGTTGTTGCGGGCGTTCATGGTTAAGTGGATTAATTACACACCAATTGATTTAGTGGGATATCTACAAATGACCGCTGATTCATTTTTGTAGGTAAAGCGATGAACGCGGTGAGAACAGGCTGACAGGATGTTACGTGTGAATTAATGAGCTTTAGTGACGGAAGGCACATTTTGCTGCCATTGAGCCAAGCTAGCTGATTCCGTCTGTTTCCAGTCCTTATGCTAAGCTAACGGTTTGCTAGCTGTAGCCTCAATTGCATTAATTACTGCAGTAAACGAATGTGTGTTCTGTGTTTTTAGCTTTTTTATGATGATTTTAATGTTTGTAAAGTGTCTTTGAGAATTTTGAATTGCGCTCCATGAATAAAATGTATTATATTATTATTATTAATATCAGAATATCTAAGTCTCAGCAAGAATGGGAATAAGCATATTTCCAAAAATGTCCAACTATGTCTTTGACATTTTAAGAAAGAAAAATGACACAAATCTGAGAATTCATCACAGAAAAGAGCAGTGATCCAATAAAACTCACAGCTTTCTCTTTGCAAATACCATAAACACAACACTCAGGAAAACATTCTCTCACAAATAGCATGAAATGGAATTTAAATCAACAATGTGATAAGAAGTAAAGACCACCACATTGTTTCTGGGCATTAAAGCACTTGTTGGCGGTTGCAGGTAGCAGGTGAATGTCTGTCCCTGACTGAGCAGCTGATGGAGTAATTGTGTGTGTGTGTGTGTGCGTGTGCGTGTGCGTGTGCGTGTGCGTGTGCGTGCGTGTGTGTGTGTGTGTGTGTGTGTGTGTGTGTGTGTGTGTGTGTGTGGGTGAGTTGATACTGGAGGTGGTTGGGTGCTTGAGTCACCATCTACTATGAATAGCTCTGCTGAATTGATTAACAGGTTGAATTAGAATGCCGTTGTGTGAAGTCTTCTTTATCGAGTCGCACAAAAAAGTCCTTCAACTGAGGATTCATGATTTTATTCCTCATGCATTCTATAACCACCCAATTCAAAACATACACCAGCACATCAGCCAAGCAAGAGCCCCTCATATATGTATTCAGATTCTGATGAAACATGTGTTTAGTGATCCGATGTCGATCATTAAACACTGATTTGGAAAACTGTCGCTGGTTTTCACTGTGAATAAAATTGATTTATGAGAACAAAAAGCCACAGAAATGTTACGGTTTCACTGTTTGCAAAGACGTTTGGAGAGTTTGACTTCCCAGAATAGTCAGGAGATGCAGAGCATGTACTTTCAAACTGTTGAATGATATCATATTGAAGGTTCACTGTAAAAGGAAACATATTAACGTCTTTTCTGTCTTTTTCAGGAAGGTCACGGGGTTCTGCTTGTTATCCTGGAGAATTTACTGCAGGAACATTTTACCAAAATAAAATCCCGAGAGCTCAGGCTGGTCTGTGCATAAAGTACGAGTATCCCTGATCATGACTGTTCTTAAAGGCTGTGTTTGATTCCAAGTTGTGAACTGAAGCGTTTTATCTGCAAAGATTTTGCACGAAGCTTTTTTTCCACATTTATTGCAAATGGAGCTGTTGTGGGAACTAGTGGCTGGTGTGTGAGGACATTTCAGAAGATGGCTCATGGCAGGAAAAGTGAATGGAACAAATGTACATGAGAAGATGAATGCCTGAAGCAAGCCGAGCATTCAGACAGTGCACGCTAACACGTGCATGTGTGTGAATAGGTAGAGAGGCTGGCTTCCCAATCACTGGAGTGCTTTTTCTCCTTTTTACTTCGTACATTTCATGACACCACTTTGTTCTAAGTGTTCCTCTCCCTCCAACTCCCCAAACCCGACAATTAAAGCCTGACGCAGATCATGAATTGTTACAAAACAACCTAATGTTGGCTTTGCTGGTCTCCGGTTACTCTGCTCTGGAGGCTGCTGATGCATTGTGTGACGTCTTGTCTTTGCTGCGCTGTTTTACTTTGATGTGGTGAAAGAAACAACGATAAAAAGGGGAATTCATAATCTTGCATTTCAGCGTTTTTAGAAAGACAAACACCACCACACACCCACAGCCTTCATGATTTAGTGCACAATGGAGTTTTTACACAGACAGTTCATCATTCATTCATTTGACCTCATTTGACCTCCTGATAACAGAAGACGAATACATTTGTCCAGCATTTGTGAATATGGAGTCAGGAGAAGTTTATTATTACCCATTGTATGTGTGAAACCATATTTTGACCTGAAGAGTCTTTGGAAGTCTTATGGGAACATTATGTGTGCACCACATGTTATGGCAAAGCATATTAAGACATTTCAGGCAAAACACAATATGTCAACCTCATGGTGACGCTGGAAGAACAATCAATGGATCCACAAAGTTACGGCTTGGTTGCAGTGTGTATCTTGTGTTTATTGTGGCATTTTATTTGGAGCATCATTGTTTTATCTGTTGGAGGAGATTAAAGGCGTCACCATAGAGGCGCTAATGCCTCTTATTATTATCTCTGCCTCAGCATTTCCCCAACATGTTGGAATCATTGCATCACTGAATGAACTGTGTTACTTACGACGGTATCAAAGAACACTGATTGACGATCGTACTTCTGAGTTGTATTCGAACAGGAAGATCAGCTGTGGTTGTATTTTGCATCGCCCAGAATGGATGACCACGATGAGTATTTGTGGATTTCAACATCGTACAGTTTTGTTATTTTTCTCTCTCTCCCGTCTTTGCAGAGTTTGACACACACAGAAACCAAATATTAGAAATGACCTCTGAGTTCCAGCCAGACAGTCAGACGGCAGTTTTTTAAACAACTTGCACGACGAGGAGTGTGTGTTTCATCAGAGGGAAGTAGCTGAACTCCTTTCTGTCTTTGACAGCATGTTTGTCTCCTCTTCTCTCCGCTGAATATCCTCAACAGTCAACAACTGTTTCACTTCTGGCCAGTCGTTTGTGAAGCGCCCAGACAGATAGCATGTGCTTTCCACTCACAGCAGCCAGCATCTCCTTAAAACGTCAGCGAGGAATGCACAAGTATGACCACCAGAGGTTTGCATGATGTCGTTGCTTGATTGAAAATAGCACCTTGCACTTGCACTTACTGTCACAGGCTTAAATATCCTTCTTCTAGAAAACAGAAATCAGATATTGGAGAGAAAACAAAACTGCTGTCACATTCAGACAACTCAAATGACAGGAAATACTCGACCTCTCTGAAATACAGACATCTGCTCTGCGGAAAGTTTTGGCAAGTTTGGGTCGATTAGAGGAACAGTTGTGGTGGGGGAGTGTTGAGTGTTGAAGCCAAGATGAAATACGTGTGTGCACATGCAACAAGAGAAGCCTTTTCTTCAGTCTTACATTTCAAACTTCAGGAAAGATAGAGATCTTACTCTCCTCCTCCATCTCAGCGTGCTTCAGAGATCATCAGGTATGCAGTCTGGGCTTCTTTTTTTAACTTTGTGGTCAGTGGAAGAGAAGGAGGGTGTAGATGGAGCCTCAACCCCGTAAACCCCAGACTTAGTGTTGGAAGGGCCAGTGGGCTGCAGAGGCCAAATGGCACCATAAGAGCAATTGATGAGGAAAATGGGGGCAACAGGGTCTCATTTCAGAGCCGGAGGAAAAACACACATCGCGGCCAAACATTTGATTGTTGCACTTAGAGTCTAAACGGGCAACGAGAAAGGAAGACAATCGGACAAATAATTGTGTCTTCAGTCCAAGAGCAGCACACACTGACACGTGCCTATCCTGATGTGCCGATAAGATACATGAAGCCAATATCATAGAAATATCTATTCTGTCTGAATTCCTTCTGTGGCTTTTGAAATCAACATCAGTCTGGTCAGAGAAGAATGTGATAAATTCACAGTCAGCTGCTTCAGTGTTTGACTCCTTCTGTTTGTTTTTTACTGTCTGTCTGAATAAAAGAGGCCATTTGTAAAAATATCCAACTGTTGGTTGGATTGCCTTGAAATGCACGAGCTTAAATTCATGTGGATCCATAATGACTTTGATGACTTTCCTCGAGCGCCACCAGGTTCCTTTCAGTGTCTTTTGGCATTTTATGCTTTTATTAGAGAATCAACACAATGAGGGAGACATGAGGAACAACATGCCAACAAAGTTCTTCAGCAACTGTTGGACCGATAGCCATAAAATGTTATTCGTGGTTCCCAGAGGATGAATCCAATCGACTTGGTGATCCTCCGACGTCTCCTCTCGCGCCACCATGAGGTTGACGTTTGTGAGTGACTTGTTTCAACAACTATGAGACGGATTGCCATGAATTTTGGTGGAAACCTTTGTGTTGTGCCGTGTTCAGATCTGCAACTTTCCCATCACTCTCAGCAGTACTTTGTGTTTGGTGCTAATTGACAAACGTTAGACGAATATTGCAAATATGCTAAACGTCATACCTGCTAAATGTCAACAAATTAGCGTTGCCATTGTGAGCATGTCAGCACGTTTTATGTTCAAACGAATTGTTTTTTACTTATTGCACTGTTGCGCAACAGTACCATTCCTGCAGGTGCCACTTTTTCAAACAAAAATGTAATGAAATGATATGTCTGCGCCCACCCCCACCCTCTTCCCCGTGAACCAGCAGACATGTTGCTCTTACCCTGTTTCCAAACCTCCACTTGTGAAAGAATGCGTCCAGCTGCTGCCAGCTCCCTGAGAAATGAAGACAAACATGAGCACCTGTCCCCAGTCTGCAGGAGAGCACCACGACTAGAAATGCGCGCGCCTCAGTCATGGTTTCAATCTGTCAATCAGACATATTTACATGTTTCCCTTAATGCAGCTGCAAAAACCGCACAGTCCTTGACGAACATCTGGAGCTTTCATGAGGAATAATATGACTTTTTCACAGTTGTCTTATGAGTTTCCATAACATCTGATAATTCGACCAAAAATCTAAATCATAATGCCACCAAGGTCATTTATTTAGAACAGTGAAATAGAAGCCCCTCTAACAGCAGCCCGGTCCTCTGCACTGGATCTCTTTCGATAGTTGATACCGCGCAGACGTTATTTTGACCACAGAATTGCGCATTAAACAGCAAAAAAAAGAAGAAGTATGAAACAGGATCTATTAAGGTCGATCCATGCTGCAGAAACAAAAGGCTGAACACTGTCTTCACATCATGTCACAAGGAAACATATCCAATCCAAACCCTTCTGTTTCATAACAAAGTCAAGGTGCTTTTACTTTGTAGCTTTAAATATTTGATGTACACAAACTCCGAAAGACAAAACGGGCCAATTTGAGATCTGACCAGATCACTTCTTAGACATGTAGGTGACACACATAAAGTGCGTAACGGCGCAGAGAGCTGCGCGCAAAGCGCCGGAGAGGACGAGACTTGGCTCAGGGGGGCAGAGCAGCAGCAGAGACGCCCCCACAGACTGGACACGCACACGGAGAATATAAAACGTGACTCGGTACTTGAGTGTCAGTGGGATTCTTCGTTACGTTAAAGCCACCATGAAACAACCGGAGAGATTCATGCACAACACTCCGCAGAGGACATCGATGCATTGGACTTCATCAAAAGACAAAATGATCTGTTTGTGGACTTTGCAGAAATAGTTTCATAGACCGTGTTTGTGGAGTATCTCCGGATATCTGACGAGGAAAGCTGAACGATAGGTGAGACATTTCTTCATTTCAAATGAGTGACAAAAGAATAAAGTCGTTTTTGGCTCAATTCAAGATTGCATCTTTGTCAAAAAATATGACAATTATTTTATAAATAACTTTTAGACTTTATTATTACTGTTATCATACATTTCCTGTTCATACTTTCTTCAGTGCAAAAATATTCTGCAAGGTGCAACGAAGCGCAAATCCGCCTTCTAATGGCTCATCTTCCACAACTAAAACTCACGAGACATAAAGGACAAAACATAAAGTTTATTCTCTCATCACTCAGCAACCGTTCTGATGTCACGATCTGTGTCAGCTTTAAAACAACTTTATTTACATTCTTAGTGAAATCATATCATCCACTTTGCATAACGACACAACAAAGAAAAGTAATAAAAGAAATAAATAATAAATGGATATTAAAATAAGTTAAGAAAATAAATAATCAAAACAACAAAAGCAAATAAGATACATCTCTTAGGTTTTCTATGATTTACGTCAGACTAAACTCCATGTAAGAAAATAAATAACTATTCATCCAGAATAAATGTGATGAAATAATCAGATGTTTACTATATATTATAATCATATCTGCAGTCCCGGTAGTTGCCTTGTAAGGTCACAGTATGCAACACTGCTCAGTCGTAGTGTGTTTTGATCGATTTCTCTTTTTAATGACCAGTTTGAGCTCCAGCCAAACTAAACCTGCGTGATCAGAGTCCCTCCATCATGTAACAGCTCCGTGATGAGGCCGGACACGCAGCGTTCAAACGGACCTGCAGGCTCAACAGAGGTATCAGAAGGAGATTTGTGGGGAGACAAAATAAATGTCAGAGGTCAGATCTTCAGTCATCGAAGAAGAATGTGTGGAGGTTATGTTAATCTCTTTCAGTTATTCAAAGTTCCCACATCTTAATATTAAAAGGTACGAGGTAATACACATAAGGGTTATGAATTGAATGCAAAGACAATTTTAAGTTTCTTAGTTTGAGGCCACAGCAGCTTCAGTGCTTCCTGTGTGTCTGGGGGGTTGAACAGCGTTCTTTCACAATAAGTTTCCTCATTCGGTGTTTTGCTGTTGGTGGTGGAGAGCGCTGTCTGACATAACGCTCCAAAATCTCTCATATATGTTCATGTAGGTTGAGATTTGGTGACTGCGGCCATATCATACGATTCATATCATTATATTTGCATCAAACCATTCAGTGAATACTTGTTCCCTGCATGAAAACATCTGCATTCATTATTTATTCACTCATTTCTTCATGTACTTCCATATCATCAAGTCACCAGTATTTTATTTCTGTTGATCCACAACTCATGTGCTCGGTACACATTTGATCCTCTTTCTCTTGCAGCCTCCTCCCTTAGCTATGGACCTCTTGACCCTCAGAGTTCAGTGATGTTAGCTTTGAGCCAATACAACTCCTCAGTCTCCCCGCTACTCCCTCGTTTCTCCAATGACAGCGGAGGGAAGGTGGAGGCCAGGGTGGTCGTTGAAGGGCTGTCGCAGCAGGGAAACCACACCTTTGTGCAGCCCACCACCAGCGGCATCATTGTAGTCATATTGTCCATGACACTGGGCATCATCTCCAACATCGTGGCTCTCTTCATCCTGGCCAATGCCTACTCTCTCCAGCGCCGGCGCACCAAAGCCACATTCCTTCTGTTTGCCAGTTCACTGGTGGTCACGGACTTCATCGGCCATGTGATCCCTGGTGCCCTGGTTCTCCGACTCTACCTCTCTGGAGGTGTGCACCCCGAGGACTTCAACGACTCTGATGGGATGTGTCAGTTCCTGGGTGGCAGCATGGTCTTCTTTGGCCTGTGCCCACTCTTTATGGGCAGCGCCATGGCGGCTGAGCGCTGCCTGGGTGTCACTAAGCCGCTGCTGCACTCATCCCTGGTCACCAAAACCCGCACAAAGATCTGCCTGTCTGTCATCTGGCTGGCAGCTCTGTGCGTGGCCATGCTGCCGTGCTTTCAGCTGGGCTCTTACACCTACCAGGACCCAGGGACCTGGTGCTTCATTAAAGTGCTCAGTGACACTCGGGAGGTGGATTTGGCGTTTGTGGTGCTGTTCTCTGGACTGGGTCTGACCTCGCTGGCCGTGGCGCTGGTGTGTAACACCATCAGTGGAGTGACGCTGGTGCTCGCTCGGCTCAGGAGGCAGCCCGGCTCCCATCGTTCAGCCAAGTCCCATGACATAGAGATGGTGGTGCAGCTGGTCGGCATCATGGTCACCTCCTGTATCTGCTGGAGCCCTCTGCTGGTGAGTACACGTCCTTGTACAAGTACAACGAGAGCGAAGTCAACATGACATCGCCTGTGAGTTCCAGTACCAATACTACCACCATTAAGTATGCCTGGAAAAGATTTAGTTTGTCCCAATACATAGTATGTCTAATGCAGCATGCCAAAAAGTACCAGGATGTTCTTCTGCATCTGGTCGCATTGTGCAGGCAGCATGCAGGCCAGCGTGCTTTGCTATTCTGACCCACAATCCTCTGCACAGCGGGTACATGAGCACGATGGCCAAAGTTCAAGGTGCTATGCTTTGATGAAGTAGCATGTCCAGTTGAGTGCACACTGCATGCAACAGGATGCACTTTATAAGGGCAGCTGCACTACTATAAGAACAAGTATGCGATTTGGAAAGCAGTGCACATCGCCTTTCTTCTAGAAACACGCCGGCAGTCTGAGAGCACTCATTTGGTTTGCATAAGTCAACGTATTATAAAACATGTTGGCTTAGCAGCTCGACGATACATTTGTGATTGGTACTGATCGCTATCAGCTTTAGAAATGGTGTCAGGTCAATACAACAGCAATAGTTCACTTACAAAGTGTTTTTTCACTGATGTAAATGATCGAAGCTCACCTCAGGACTGTGAGCGTCTCAGTCAGGACTGTTAGGACGGGACACTTGAACACCTTATTCATGATTGGTGCTGAAAGTTTAGTGACCGCTCTGTAAAGCGCTCTGATCAGCAGGTAAGTGGAATCTTGAAGTCATTCAGTGCCTACATTCTTGGACAGGATTATGTCACTTCATGAGAGTGCAAAATTAGCACCAGATTAAAAATATTGTTGTCGTTTCAAACAACAACAACACACGACGGTGGTTTGTAGCTGCATGTCGTATGTAACGTAGCCTCTGCGTTAGCACACTGATAAGGACCAGACAGATGTTCAGCTTCTTTATTTTCTCTCTCCACTTTACTTGCTGGATGAACAATCGTAAAAGACAGCGACTTGAAGAGACCTGAAAAATAAATGAAAAATCAGTTTTAATCAATGGTTATTCAGCAGGAAAGCAGTAATCATGACAACAAATACAAATAATGGATCCAGTGTACAATTAACAGGAAGAGAGTGTCTCATAGAAATAAGATATCAAAAATGAAAATCTATTTCTATAGAGTGTGTAACAAACTCTGATGCAGATTCTGCTGCAGGCTCCTTCAGTATGAACACAACCATGAAGTCTTCTTCTGGGTGTCGGCTTAATGGGGTCAAAAGGGTCAGTTCCAATGTACTTGATCCTTCAGGGCCGTGAACACTCCTCTTGATTCATGCACGCTGCCTCGCCTGCAGCTGTGTGTGTGTGTGTGTGTGTGTGTAGCGATCACTTCATTAGTTCAATGGATTCACACTAAAAACAATTTAAACTGTCTTGCATGTGATTGAAGTGATCAGATGACGCATCTTTCTCCCGAACATGATATTGGCTGTTAATAATGTAAGTATTGATATAAATATTGGTGATCCTGCCATGTTATGACATTGTTATTAGACTCTAGTAATAGCAGCATTAAGGGCCAGTTTTAGTCCTTTTGTAACCAAAAGGAAGAGCTGAGCCTCACCTGTTATCACTCAGGTGTGTGGCCTGTTGGCTGATCCGTGTCCTCGCTGATATGGATGCAATAATAATATTTAATGCGATAATATAAAACTATGTTGGTGTATTCATGTCACAAAGAACACCAGACTGCGGGTGCTCATCTACTGCCGTGTTTCACAAAACAAACCAGATCGCTTTCAGAACTCGTTTCTTCTTATTACTAAAGAAAACAGGTCTTTTTGAGTGATTATATCTTTTCTGTCTGTGTGTTTGCTCGTTCTTCGTTTAATAATTGCGAGCACATGTTTCTTGCAGATCTTTGGCCTGATGTCGGTGATCCGGTCCTACGCAGGATCTACAGGAGAGGACTTGTCCAGCTACAAAACCCTGATGGTGATGGGCGTGAGGCTGGCCACGTGGAACCAGATCCTCGACCCCTGGGTCTACATCCTGCTGCGCCGCACTGTCCTCCGCAAAATCTACCTCATCGCTAAGTGCCAGGCAGGCCTGAGGGGCAATATGAGCGGCCGCTGGGAGCCCACCTCCTTTCACAGCTCAGAGAAGAAAGTCAACCAGGTGTGAGCCGAGAGAACGAGCGATGAAGTGTTTAAAGAATGCGCTTTGTAAGCAGGTCATTGGACGTTTGAAGGACTCACCTGACAAAGAGGTTGAGAAGGAGAGGCCGACAGAGAAGCATGAGGAGGAAATACTGCGACGGAGGAGTCGATCAGAGCAGCAGATTAACGTTCCTCAGCTGATCCACTGTGGAAACACTGTGGATCAAATCTCCGTCGCCGTTCTTTCATCAAAGTTTACCAGTGATTCATCCTCTGACCTTTCAAATGGAAGCTAGCTGCTGCTATGATTTTGCACATGAACTGTCTGTTGTTTACTAAGTGAACATTCCTTATTGTTATTCTCATGTTAAACTCATGAAGGCGGAGGTGTGGGCCACAGGACCACGCGCTCGGTCCTGAGACTCTGACGTTTGTCACGCGCTGGAAGTGAAAGATAAACAGTTCGTGGCTCGAACATCAGATGAAGAACGGAGCTCGGTCGATGTAACCACCAGAGGCAGTATTCAGATTGTAATCATAATGTTCATTATTCTGCTGAATGTATTTCATAAAGGAATGTTAATATTCAAATATGGTGGAGTGTTTGTTTGTTTAAGTGTAAATAGGCTTTCGATGTGTTTATACAGTGCTTTGTGTGAAATAACGTGAGATTGTATGAGTTAATACTTGAATTGGATACCCTCAATTTACAGAGGATATGTAAATAACTGTAAATTGAATGTAAATAAAACAATGCAATGTGACCGTACTCTGAAGTTGTGCATTTCTGTTTGACTGGTTGTCTTTTCCTCAAATGTCCTGACAAATATGCTGAGAGAAGAGTGAAGAACTGTGTTGCACTACAGACAATGTTAAAGTTATAAAACTGTCATATATTCTACAATTATTCTGGGAGCTAAGAAGTGTTTTAAGTGTGGATTGAACTCCCATAAACACCAGTTGTATGCATTTGATCCGCTTCAGTCAAATGGCAACAGATAAACAGTACTTCAGTGTCATCTGCTTTCTTGAGTGTCAATGATACAGATCTGATACAGATGATACAGTCAATGATACAGATCTGTACTTGGGTTGTTCGTGATTTCACTCCTGAGGGCGGTGAGATCTGCAGCAGGGACTTCCAGCTGATTCATTCTGGACTTCACTCCAGATGAAAATGATGACGAATCGAGGACGATCCACAAAGGTCATGTGGACAATAACATCATGAATCAAGAAGGTTGATGAGCAGATCTTTGTGATTCAGGCTGAATTCAGTTGCTGTTTCCTTACAGGAGATAAACTACGACTTTAGACGCGGTGCAGGGCTTCAATGAAGTACTATTATTACCAGCTTCCTATTTTATCTCTTTCCTGCCCTGCATCATCTCTTTCCAACCACATTTGTGGCAGAAACATTGTTTGCTTCCTAATCCACATGGCTGGCTGACCTGAAAACAGGTGGTGATATCTGACCCACTGCTCATTTAACACTGTGCTGGTGTGTCACGCACAGAAACACCCTGCATTCTGTTCAACAGTCCGTCTATAAGCAGGCTATCAAGGTACTTGACATCAAGCCCAGACACTACCACATTTGCAACATCTTGCCCAAATACCATCTTCTGTGTTGGGATAGTCTTGTCAAATTCCATAATAGCTGCTTAACCTTTAAAATTCTTAATGGCCTTGCACCTCCCCCGTTGAGCACTTTCATAACACAAAAGACCAATAGCAGACTAACCAGAGCAACAGCTCGCGGGGACCTAGTGGTCCCAGGCAGGAGAAGCAAGTTCAGCCAGCTATCATACTCTGTCACAGCTTCCGTCACCTGGAACACTCTCCCATCACACATAAGACAGAGCACCACATACAGGTTCTTCACACACAACCTCAAAGCCTGGCTCATTAACAACCAGGTGTGTCAGCACTAACAGTCTCATGCCTGCCGTGTCCGTATGCAGCCTGCCTGTCTGCCTGTCTGCCTGTCTGCCTGTCTGTCTGTCTGTCTATCTGTCTGTCTGCCTGCCTGCTTGTCTGTCATGTTTGATCCTGTGTCTGCAGGATTGTATTGCACAGCTCTGTTTGCTTGTTTTTGTGTTGTTGTCTTTTTAAACAGTTTTTAAATGTTTAAATGTTTTTAGCGGCTTCTAACACCGTGCCCAGGGACAACGGTTGAAAATTAGCTTTTTTAGCTAACACTGTCACATTTACAGTCATGTTTTTATTAATGTGTGCTGTCGATTAATGTGAACTGTCCCTGTACAAATAAAATCTTAATAATAACACCTGGACCACGCGTTATACAAATACATGTGTACGCCTACACTTTTAATAAACAAAAATGCATGGTACCTGTGTTATTTACAAAAGGTTACAGAGTAGTAGTATCACATGCAGTTTTAGTTTATGCAGTACAGGAATATGTTAAGCTTTAAGGAATTGCTAGTTCGAGTCTTCTTTATATCAGCGTGACTCTATCACAGTAGGTGGCGGCGTGCAAGAGTTGTTCTTCCAAAGTTGGATTAGAAGTTTTTCAATTGTCAATGTTCAACTGTCTATTGAACACACTGATGTTTATTTATTTAAGTTTATAGGACAAATACTAAATGCGTTCGTAAAATTCCAAACTTTAATTAAAGTGACGTAGTAATGCACATTCTCTCTCTCTCTGTTCAGTCTATTTATAATCTGTCATTTTTCTATGCTGGTCTATTCTGTAAACTGCTCCTACCATTAATATTGCAGTGTCACCGTGTAAGAAAGCAAAAACATATTACGCCACTGGGTGGCAGAATACAATATATATATATATATATATATATATCACAAATTTGCCACAAAAGGTAAAATGTACATAAACATAATATTAATAGTATGCAGCGATTATACAGTATTGTATATATTTAGTTGTTCTATAGACTTAAATAAACAACTTAGTGTCAGTATCAGACTCTAATACAGGGACCAGCTGAGGCCATTGTACCTGTGTTATTTACAAAAGGTTACCAGGTAGTATTATGCACATGCAGTATTAGTATATGCAGTACAGGTGCGAATATGTTGCGGTTTATTGAGGAATAGTTAAAGTCTTCTTTATATCAGCGTGTGACCCTCTCTATCGCAGTAGGTGGCGGCGTGCACCTCAAAGTCTGTTTGTAGCTCACGGCCAGTAAAAACCAAAGAAGAAGAAAGACAGACGTCATCCTCAGGCCTAGTGACCCTTTGATGGTCGGTAGCTAACGTTACCGCGAAAAGGTCTTTCGTACTCGCTCGTTGTCAACGGTAAGCGTCAACTACTCAAGTAACGTTAGCTAGATCTTACACAGACGTCAGGGGTGTCGACACCTCATGACACGTTTACAATGGCTGCGCTGACACGCTAGCTAACGTTTGCTAACGATAGCTCGCGCGCATCAAGTGGGCAGTCAGTGCTACAAACATTGACGCTAAGCTAACTGACGTTAGCTTTCTGTCACAGTACTGTGGTTCAACACAGCATATCAGGATGGGCAGGTAAATCACGGGACCGTTAGGCAGCCGTGTGAGGTCGCCTGTGTTCATTCGAGGTGGACTCAACTACAAACACTGATGCACGCGCTGCTCAGCGCCGTTTGTATCCCGGAACTGATTGCGTAACGTTAGCTTGTTAGCTGTCAGCAGACCCGCATATGTTAAAGTAATTTATTGCATGTCATTTGATTACACACTGCCAATGATCTACCATTCATGCGCAGATTAACAGGTTGTTGTCTCCCGAATAGGGTGCTAGCTTTCGATCCGAAAGTCGTGACGGCATGGCGGCCGCTGCAGAGCAGTGGGACGAGCACCAGGCGTACGACGAGCTGCTGTACTGGGACAGCCTCATCCAGCAGGGCCACCGCCTCCTACCGCACGACTTTGACAGGTAACGCACAGCGCGGGAAGGCTTTCTGCTCAGTAGCCCTTCAATCACAGATAAAACACAGATAAAGAAGCAAGGCACTTTAATTGTATAGCCCAAATAATGATGCTAACTCTATGTACTTTATATTAATGTACATATAACAAGTAAAATGTGCAAGAGAATACAACCACGTTTTTAATAAGTTAATAGTAACACAGTGAAAAAGCTAAAGCAGTCGAACACCACAAGCACACACATTCATCGTTTTAAATCTGAGAAATATAAGTTTTCTGTTTGCTTCGGGTCGATGAAGCCTTGAAGGGTCTTGCTAAATGTTCAAAGTGATGATTGTCGTGTTACTGCATTGTTGACGCCCTGCTGGAGCTCGTCTCCAGAGCCGTCCTCATTTTAGTGACTTCCTCTCTCCAGATACGAGGACCTGCGTTACTGGTACGACTGCCTGTGCTACGAGGAGGAGCTGAGGCAGTACCACGACTACATCGCTGTTATCGAGGAGATTGAGGACCATCGGCACCATGAGGTTCTTGTTTCACCTGTTTAAGACCCCCCCCCCCCCCCCCCCCACACACACACACACACGCACACAAAGACTTGATAATTTATAGGCTTTTTAATTTGAGTCACTTATTCTGCTTCTTTAAGCCTCCTCACGAAGACTGAGCATCTAATTTTTTCCAGTTTCTTTTGCACGAAAGCACTATTTTGTGCATGTTTCTTTTTTCCAAGTGCTTTTAAAACAAACAAACATGCACTTCCCAACTGTTACCATTAATATTTAAGCTTCCTAATTCAATTTTTACTTATTGTATGAGATTGGAATACATCCAAGTAGCGAAAAACTGATCGAGGAACGCCAGAACTGCTTTTGTTGAATAGTCCTATATTCTAAGTTATTTCTGTAATAAATAGATTATGATTCCAGTATAAACAAAAGATAGATTTTCTCTCTACACTCTTGTTCTTTTCTCTAACGCTAACCTTTTCTTATTCTCATTTCCCAATTAAGGAAGCTGCGGCCCCACAGGTGCGCACGGGGCCACATGATCGTCACGTGATGGCGAAACACTCTGAAGTGTATCCTTCACCAGAGGAGCTGGAGGCGGTGCAGTCCATCGTCTCCCGCGTGGAGTGCGCCCTCAAGACTGTGTCCGACCAGATGGACACCCCGAAAGACAGCAAACAGAATCAAGAGCCAGGGAGGTGAGCAACATGTCCAAATGGGCTTCGGCAGTTTAACAAGTTTATCAAGTGTTCAAAATGAGTCTTTTTACTCCACAGTCCTCTCTCTTTATGTAAATAATTCAGTTATTCTTTTCTCCTCTTCACTATGAAAGTGGTGACTCACAAGATCGTGTCCTGCGTGGAGTTATGAGGGTCGGCCTGGTGGCCAAGGGACTCCTGCTGACGGGAGACAAGGACTTGGAGCTCGTGCTGCTTTGCGCCAACAAGCCGACCATCGCTCTGCTCAAACAAGTGGCTGAAAAGTTAACTGCACAGTTAGAGGTAGAACTGATAAACATTTCACAGATTTTAAATGAGATTGTAGTTGTTTTCTAGATATTCAGACTCCCTCTCTTCGTTCCCTCATGATTTGTTGTTCTTTTTTTTAATAGGCAAATTCAGCCGGGACATATACAGTCAGCCAGTGTCCAGAGGATGCAGCACTGGTTGTGACGAGCACGAAGGAGTCGGCCCTGACGCTCACTATCCACCTGACATCACCTCTTCTCAGGACAAAGCAAGAGAGTAAAACTGCAGGAGAAGAAGAGGAAAAGGAAGAAGAAGGTACGTATGTTGGTTGAGTCTTCATCATCAGCTGCCACAGCCTGATCTGTGTGTCCTCAGTGTGCTGACGCTGTACTGCTCCACTGATCTGTAACTCCAACACAACAAATGTCGTCCGTCTTCATCTCATTGGCCCTCAGTGGAGCTTGTACAGTGACTGTCTCAGACCGATGCCAGTGACCAACCAATGAACGTTGGCTCTTCACTGACTCCAGAGTCCTGTCGTCGTTTTGGGACAAACTGGCGTTTGCCGGCACTACACTTCCTCTCTAGTCGCTGATGCATTCTGCACGTGTTGTTGATAACGATGCCACAGTCTTCACCAAAAAAACAAACACGCTGTTTATTCTTGTTGAATGGATTTCATGTTTAAAGTGAAGGCTTTTCAAGAATAACAAGTTAAAGCGCGCATTGCATGTCCTTGATGCTGAACATATCAATTTGGCACCAGCTGCAGCAAAACTGATAAATATATATGTGTGTGTTTATGAAACTGACAATAAGAACATCGAATAGAAACAATCAAATCCCGTTTGTTTATAGATCAATGTGTTGGTTAGTGGGGGGTTTATGCATGAGATGTATTTATTTGGTAGTCTAAAGCTTCAATAAGATAATCTAAAGGTCGCGGGGCGCGCTGAAGCCCCACCAACAGATCCATACCGGTCTCTGTGCAGTTTCAGTCCTTTTACTACGCTGCAATTAAAATGGTGTAATACCTGTAAACATGAGTTTTGCTGCCACGATCGTTCAGACCTGATCACGTGCAGTGCTGACACTATCCAATGCATTGATTCACTCAGCGGCATTACGCTAATTACCGTCAGCAAAGAACCGCGTTCAAGCCATTCAGCTCGTAGCTCCTCCGATCAGCTGCTGCTCCACTCTGTGACACGCTGGAGGCTTTTATCCAGCTGATCCCATCGAGTCCACGTCCGTCTAATTCTCCCAGTTTATCTTACATTCATATCATATCAACAAGTTAAGCTTACCCACGTGGTATTTATGAAACTATATATAAATAAAGTGTGCCAGATTAAGTAGGCTACATCTGTTATTGTATTGGATCAGACTCAACATTGTTATTAGTAACATATATAATGTAATTATAGTTACTGGTAAACACAGACTCTTACTAACAGATGTTACCATAATATCCCTATATTTAAACTTTCCTGAATAAGGAATGCGTAGTGCAGATAAATATCATTTCAGTTCAATATTACTGTGATTTTGGCTGCTGTGCAGCGCTGCTGTAAGCATACTTCACAGATGGCAATCTGTTTTAAAGTTTTTAATCTGATCTGTAATTCGTGCAGAGTGGAAACCAGCAGAAGTCTAAACCCTGCTGGGGATAGACCAGCAGAACTATACTTGAACAAAGCTGGAATGGCCACTTGTATTTCCAATCTTTCATAACTTAAGGCCATCGCTGTGAGACGAGGGACTCCATCAGTTTTGCTGCAGTGTGGGGCAGACGTGAAGATTATCTAAATGCTTGTGATTTACCTTTTAGTTTGAAGTTTTTAGGAACGCTGGACCTTTGACCAACTGGACACGCTGTCTCAGGAGGGGGGAAAGCAGCAAACCCAAGCTGAGAGGCGGAGGGAAGGGGGTGTCTACTGTAGTTTCCTGAGTGCACACATTAACAACATGCAATACAATGTTGTACATGTGTGCTGTGTCTTTATGACATGTTTTACTTCCACTTTTCACTCACTGGAAAAGTGAGCTGGCCTCTGGCCGGTGACTATCGGTCTCGTGGGGACCAAAGATGTCCACATTGAGTACTTAGGACCCCCTTTCCCCGCCGATGCCGGTTTGGGGAAAGCTGCTACTCCCCGAGCTGCGAGACAGAGCCGCCCCCCTTGGTCAAACTGTACCTTTTCTTCTTACCCCACCTCGTCAATAGCAACGCGAACAGTCAACGATGCGCCGGACGTTCTGGACAGGCAGAAATGCCTAACTGCCTTGGCGTCTCTCCGCCACGCCAAGTGGTTCCAGGTTTGCATTCACGTCCTTATTTGTACATAAGGTTGAGCTATTTCTGTGAATTGTCTCTATTTATTTGTGATTTGGAGACAGTAGCACTTCTGAAATGTGCCCTCAGTTGATCCGTAATCCTGTGAAAGAGGAAAGTGAGTCGGAGGTTTCAGAGTTTTCCTCATGAAGAGTGATCTGCTGATCCATACCAATGACACATTTGGATAAATCATTGGTATAGACGCCAGCATATGAGTTGATTTATCAAAATGCCCTCTTGTCATACTGAGCTCTCTCAGCTGTTTGTCCACAACAAACGGCACATGTGGACAAAGCCGTGTGCTCATGTCTGTCTGAACAGTTGTTGACTTGGAGACGGTCGAGCTGTTCTGACCTGTCTGTGCTTTGTTTTCGGGGCTGGTTTCGTGAAGCCTCGGAGCACAGGGTGGAGCGCCTCCGACTCAACTGGCTTTTGTTTGTGTCTCCAGGCCAAAGTCAACAACCTAAGTTCTGCCGTCCTCGTGATCCGGATCATGAGAGACTTGTGTAACCGTGTTCCTACCTGGACGCCGCTCTCGGGATGGGTGAGCCTTCACATGGCATTTAAGATGTAGTTGTGTATAAATCGGTGCCAGCTCCTCTCTAGCGCTTTAACTCAAACCTCGGATCTTGATGAGTCGTGTCTCTACTGTGCGTCTCATCTCCACACAGCCTCTTGAACTGCTGGTAGAGAAGGCTATCGGTACGTCTGAGAGACCAATGGGAGCAGGCGAGTCGCTGCGCAGGGTCTTGGAGTGCGTTGCATCCGGAATGCTCTTGGAAGGTGAAACTTTTTATTGAGCTGTAAAACCTGAATGGACGTTTGTACGATGCCGTCAACATTAATGCGTTGTGCTAACTGTATCTGTGCAAAGACGGCCCGGGAATAAAAGATCCATGTGAGAAGGAAACGGTCGACGCCAATTCGTATCTGACTCTGCAGCAGCGGGAAGACATCACGCAGAGCGCTCAGGTAACGAGAGGATACCGAGACGTGCACCAAATCACACTCCCGGTTCTGTGCGTCGTCTCTTACTTTTACATTTTGCTTAGTTTGCCTTGAGGCTGTGTGCATTTGGACAAATGCACAAGGTGTTGGGGATGGACTACAAACCCATGAAGCCGCGTAAATCAGCGGGATCCAGCAGCAGAGAAGGCTCAGGTACCCGGCAACCTGTGACCGTTACCGTCTTCTGTGCGGTTCACTAAAAGCTTCCACGAAACCTTCTGTTCTTACGCTTGTTTCTGCTGTTCCATGCAGCCCAAATACCACCGGCTGGACACTTCAGCCTGCCGTCCAAGAGACCGTACACAGAGATGGAGAAGGAGGTGGAGGGGCCACAGCTCAACAGCAAACAGAGGAAGTTCCTCAAGTTCCAGAAGCGCTTTCAGAGGAAATCATGTTAGTAATGAATATCCGAGGCCCTGGTGCAGGCGGTGAGCCCTTCTAACTGTGAGATGAGCTGTGGATATAATAACTCCATGTTAATATCCACACACCGTCAGCCTGACATGTTCCAGGTGTTATGATATACAGCTGTATGTTGTCCGTTCAACTATTACACCGAGTGTAATTTAGCTCTTTTTATTTTCCATCCAATTCGTACAAATACATCCACATGCATTGAGGTGCCAGTTTATTATAACACTGCTAAATCTAATGCAGTGTAGGGGTGTCCCCGACTCATTTACATAGTTGAATCTGATTGGTCAAGACTTGCCTATCGTCCATTCAAGCTGCAAACAGCTGTTTCTAAGCGCCTCCAGCTGCTGATTTGAACAGAAAAACATTCATAAATTCTAAATATATCCAGCGCTCTTACACTAGGTTTTTATGTGAGTGCTCTGATTTAATGAATGTATTCTTTGATTTTTGAAAGTCGCCTTATGTTGTCATTTTGCCTTTCTGAGGCTGTCGACAGGAGGCGGCTGCGACGGTCCCACAAATTTGGATAGTACAACTTATGGTGATTTATTCCTGCACACTAAGGACGTTGATTGACAGCGCGTGAGTTATTTTCTAATTTGTATTAAGTGTTATTAATCGTCTGATATTTATGCCAAGATGGGCAACGTCTTGATTTATTGGGAGAAACCAAACAATAAAATCAGACACTCGGCACCCCCGCACAGTCAGAATGGAATGATCTGATGTTTAATAACCAGATTGAGATTGGCACGGTCACCCCTAATGAAGCCTAATGTCTCTGTCCTTAATAAATTGGCAACACAATGTACATAATTATTGATTATTACAGAGCAGCAGGCTTTTATAGTTCTGTGTATTTCTTAAGTTTTTCAGTTCACTGAACCAGGAATGTTCTGACCCTGCTAATAGAAACTTGATTATCTTTTGATGGGCTTTAGAAATATGCAATTTCTATTTTCTTATTCACTTTTCTCTTTGCCGGGTTAATCTCTATTTAATTTCAGCGCTCGTGATTCTGCCGTTTCTCTCCCCGTTCCTTGTTCTCTGTAGTCACAGATGACTTCAGCATGAACGCCGTGATGCGTCTGAACCAGTACAAACCCGGCCTGGAGTACCGACTCATATCTCAGACCGGTCCGGTCCACGAGCCGGTCTTCACGATGGCGGTGGACTTAAACGGGAAGCCCTACGAGGCGACGGGGCCCTCCAAACGAGCTGCCAAACTTAACGTAGCCACCAAGGCAAGCCTTTCGTGTTTCTCCCTCTGCATCCATCCAGGGTTCTGGTGCAGCGTCGTGTTCATCGCTTGCTCTTACTGGCTACAATGACCAACCCAAATTTGACTTCTTTGTTGGTCTGAATTGCTGTTGTAGTTTCAGTGATTGGGTCCCATCGACGTTGAACACGAAAACCAGACGGCAGATTGAAGGCATTGACGAGGAAGAGATGTTGATGTTTTGACTCCTGTAATTCGCAGGTCTTGCAGGATCTCGGTCTTCCAACAGGCTCAGAATCTAAAGCGGAGTCTGCTGGTGATGTTGAAGGAACCCAGGAATTAGTAAAAGCTGCCAGCGCGGCCTCTTCTACATCAGAAGACGTATGGGTCTCTCTTTTTAAAAACTCCCTTACAATGAAGCCGGCTTTGCTTAAGTAAAGTGAGCGTGGAGGGTTTGTAGTCGCGTGTGTCACAGCCACTGTTTGTCCGTTTGCTTTGAACAGAGCGGTCAGGGTCCTATCTTGACCAAAAAGGGCAAGAACCCTGTGATGGAGCTGAACGAGAAGCGCCGAAGCCTCAAGTACGAACTCTCTGCCGAGACGGGGGGCTCCCACGAGAAGTGCTTTGTCATGGAGGTGAGTCGGCGGTATCGTGTGCCAGAAACAAGACCACCAAGATCATCGAATGATTTCTGTTTTGTGGTGAGCAGTGAACACAGAAGTGACGACGCTTGTTGTGTGTAGGTGGAGGTTGATGGGCAGAAGTTCAAAGGGAGAGGCTCTAATAAGAAGGAGGCGAAGGCCCACGCTGCCCTCACTGCTCTGGAGAAGCTGTTCCCAGACGACGACGCCAACAGAAGCTCTGCGAAGAAGAAGGTCACGTACACTGACATGGTAATTCATCCAGGCGTTGGAGTCTGTACGTGGATGTGCACCATTTAGAGTGAAGATGGCTCTTGATATGTTGTGTGCTGGGGCTTTACGGTGTTGTAAATGTACACATGCTCACTGAGGGAATCGTTCCTTTGTATCTGAATGGAGGAATGCATCTCTCAGCGCTCTCTTGCCTAAAAGCATTCGCTCTTTACAACAACTCTTCTCTGGTTTCCCGTCCGACAGCACATCCCAGGGTTCGGCACTATCCGCGGCATTCCTTCAGACTCCGGGACTCGAGGCTGGGGTCCCAACAGAGGCCGGGGCCGAGGGAAAGCGTTCCTACCGGGACCCAGATACAACAAGAGTAAATGCTTTGGCTTCCTCTCGGTGTCGGCCTAGTTCAACAATAAGATCCGTTTAAAGTACACGTCATACACCTGTAAAGAAATAACTAAATAGTCATTTCTCTCCTTTCATTTTAAAAGCCAACTACAGCTATGAGGGCAACACTGGCACCGGTTATCGTAAGTGTTCACCTGAATACACCGACATATTCTCCTCTGCAGTCGCCTTAATATCACATCGGTCTCGAGTTGTACTCCTGTCATGCCCCCCCCCCCCCCCCCCCCCCCGGGTTCTTTTTACTGACGTGTTGATTGCGGTTTGTATTTCTCCTCTGCTTTAGATAATCTCTATGGTAATAATGCAGCGAGCGCCGCAGCCAAAGGCACTGCATCAGGCAGCAACGCTGGCTACGGCACCTTTTACCCCGAGGGCAGCAACACCTTCGCCTCCCCGCCCGTCGCCAGCGCCGACCCCAGCGCCCCGCAGGCGGAAAGCTACCAGTCGATGCCTCCTCCTGCTGACCAGGAGAGCCCCTACAGCTACGGGTATGGAGATGAGAAGAAGAAGATGCTGACCCAGGGTCAGAATGAGGGCCAGGGAGGAGACTACTCCATGTACAGCACAGCTTACCCCAGCTCGGTGACGGGTGGACAAGTGTACAATAACTACGGTGAGTAGAGACGCAGCACGTTGAAATCCACTTCTGCAATCAAATCCACTGCTTTGTCTCTTCCTGCTAGTGCTTCTTATGCTGCATAAATGATCCGTCACTGCATTCATGTCACGTTTCAACATCGTGTCTTAAGAGGAAATGCATCGGATACATAAAGTAACGCCTTCTGGTGTGATGTCGCTCTACAGGCTGGGGAAACCAGTCCTCTGGGAATGAGCAGGGATACGGCACGTACCAGGGCTTCGGAGGAGAGAACTCTGGATACAGCGACATGAACTACTAATCAGCACATCAGTTCAGCCTTCATCGCCGCACTTTGTTGTGTTTTCATCTCACTACTTTGACATCTGCTGAAGAAGGTTGCAGGTCCCAGATGCAGGCTTCTGATTCAAAGATTCCCGTTCTCTTCCTCGACGTCCCTCGTCGTGTCTGTGTCGACATGAGTGTAAAAAATAAGCCATGGCTTGTTTCTAGGGTTGTTGTTTTTTAATCTAGTGTACTGGTTCTGTATCAGGTTCTGGTTTTTAATTCTGCTTGTAGCTGTGTGCCATAAAATGCTCAAATCTTTCTTGTAAAATAAATGACTTTTTTTGGAGCAATGTTTCTCAGCATGCGTACGCTAATTCATGCACGAATACAAATAGACTTAGATGTTCGATAATACCTTTTTAATTACTGTGATTGATGGAGCTCTGATATCAAATGTCAGATGTTGTCTTCAGCTTTCCCGAAAAATACCAAAGATATTCCTCACGTCGGTGTTATTGGCAATGTTTTGCAACACCCACTGTGAGCGGCTTCTGCAGCGCATGCGGCCGCTCCACAGTATCGAGCCAGTCTAGCGTGCACGTAGTATCACCACGTAGTATGCGTGGTGCTCGTACAGCAGTGTGGCTGGCAACAATTAGATGAAGCCTCATTGAGCCCGGTGAGGAAATGAAGTCATGTAGTTGCAAACATAGATCGTGTTCCTTGTGGGAGAATATTGAAGCGCACAAGTGGATACGGACATATGTCTAACAGGCCATACGCATTGGAGGTGTAGTTATAAGAATGGATGTAAATATCTACCGCCATTTCTTTCTGAATATATGCTGTATACAAATTAATACATATTCAGAATACTTGTCAGAATTTCATATTACTCTTCCATAGAGATTGTGAGACAATAATAGTCATTGATTTAAGGAGGCTGAGATATCCTTTTAGTCCGTAGTATGAGTCAAGCTCCAAAACCACTGGGTCCTACATTTCCCATGATGCCACTGCCCTGCATCTTCTGTGAGACCTTCCTGCCTGAGGGTGCATTTAACCTGCAGCGGTGGGGATGCAGGGGATGCTCACAACCGGACCTCACGCTGCAGCGACCAAGAGCTGTACAACAGCCATGAGGGAACAAACAAGTCAACTTGGCCATGAACTTCGTGTGTAAAGAAAGAAAGGGAGCGCCCCTTTAATCAGGCCTGCACGTGTGAGCAGCACAGGTTTAGAACGCTGCTGTCGTCGGCATCTTGCATGCTCGCTGCTCTTCATCTGGCCAAGATGCTGGATTCAGGACTGCAAAAAGCAAATTCACAGTTTAAAATTGCACTGCCAATGGCTTCTACTGTTCAACAGATAAGTATGCGCTCAAAGGTGAGCAGAGGGCAGTGAGTTCTGTTTTCAGTTCAAATGAGAAGATAAGGGATGTTGGAACCCAAGTTTAATAAGACGAATAAAATAAATGGAAAGACTGCCGTCTGTGAGACCATTTGGTCGCCCGGTCAACATTTATCATACTTTAATTTAAGCATTGCTAAAATAAAACCAGAAAGCCACCTCTCTGGTTCCCAAATGATCTAAAAAGATGAAGGAAACAGTGATGAACAGAGAAGTGGAAGAAGTGGAGTCTGGACACCAGTTATAATAACCATTGCGGATCACATGCGGCCCAGATGACCCTGCCGTGCTAAGACTGAGTCAGGCTGTGAGCAATGAGCATGTCCCTGCTGCGTGTCCCGGGGCTGGCCCTCCTGAAGCCTCCCCTCCAGGAATCCTGATAAAAGGCAGACCGGGGGAGCGCTGCGAGGACGGACAGTGTCCCGGCAGGTCATCCTGAGCTCACCTCACCAGTTATCAGCTGTGAGTGATTTTTTGCTGTTTTTAACTTTGTCTCTCTGACATTATTGTCTCTGCACACCGACAACTACTCTACTCCAGTAGCTGTGCTTGTCAGCCGGCTTTGTTTTCTCTGCGATGGCAGAAGATAAGAGGCATTTGCAACCTTTGCATTGTCTCTGCTGAGGCTGATGGTCATTTGATCTGTGAACACAGTTTACTTTTTAAAAGAGGCAGAGATGCAATGATATGCTTTGACAGACGTGACATTGTGACCCCTGACCCTGACAGACATGGCTGCTTTGATTAGCTTCTATTAGCTCCAGCTGCGACATGTCAGCTTCAGCCTGCAGCCAATCACAAGGCGTCTTCAGGCATAAGAGCAAGAGAGAGCATGTTGTTGAGAAACAGGGAGGAAGCGTGTTACATGGTACGCTGCAGCTGCGGTTTGTTTCTCTTCTGCTTCTTTGTTTGTGCGTGTCTTGACTCATTTTTAGTTTTGACTAAACGTCGTTGTGACTTTCTTCTTGTTTGCTGTGTTACTTCTGCTGCTAACTGTAGATCTGATTTATTTTTAATTCATTTTAAAGATGGCACTTACACTGGTATCTATCTTAATTGCTGCCATTCCTGTGGCCTACTGCTATCCTGCTGCCTTTCAGGACCTGGTGGATACGAGCTGTAAGTATCACTTCCCAGGGCTTTCATGATCTCTTGTGAATGGAATAACTGTTAAAGAATCAATGTGAGGTCTTGCCCTTCAGACCGTCTGCTCCTTGAGCTTTTGTTTTGTGCTCCCTTACAGCAAACCGAACCTCCATCAAGTTCCTGGCTGTAGGGGACTGGGGCGGGCTGCCTTATCCCCCCTACATCACTGCTGTGCAGAAGTATACTGCTCGAGAAATGAGCAAAGTAGCCGAGCAGCTGGGAGCTGACTTTGTTCTGGCCCTTGGCGATAACTTCTACTACAAAGGTGTGGACAGCGTAGATTCTCCTCGGTTCCAGGTCAGTTGCGTTCGCTGGAGGTCTTAAAATGAAGCGTTAAAAGCAACATTGTGGTTGTAAAAACCCTGCTGTCTCCTCTGAACCTTCTATCAGGAAACCTTTGAGTCGGTGTACACGGCGAAGTCTCTCAGAGTCCCCTGGTATGTGCTTGCTGGCAACCACGACCACGTAGGGAGCGTCAAAGCCCAGATCGACTACAGCCACAAGTCTGACCGCTGGTAAGGACCCGCTTTAAAATGTTCAAGCCTCAAACGGAAACGCTCAACTCTGCTCTCTCCGTCACCTTTTTCATAGGAAGTTCCCCTCTTACTATTATGAGCTGAACTTCCGCATCCCCAACACTGGGAAGACTTTGACCATCATCATGCTCGACACGATAATGCTGTGCGGCAACTCTGACGACTTCGTGGACGAGAAGCCTCGAGGCCCTCTGCGTGCGGTGGATGCCAACCGGCAGCTGACGTGGCTGCAGGAGAGACTGGCTCGGTCCAAGGCGGACTTCCTGTTGGTGGCCGGCCACTACCCTGTGTGGTCGGTGTCTGAGCACGGGCCCACTGAGTGTCTCCTGCAGAGGCTTCAGCCGCTCCTCATCAAACACAAGGCCACTGCCTATCTCTGCGGCCACGACCACAATCTGCAGGTTTGTTCATGCACGATGTGAGCGCTGTGGCATAAAGCTGCTGCCGTCCCTCCCAACCATGTCTTTGTCCCCCTGCAGTACATTGAAGAGTCTGGTGTGGGCTACGTGGTGAGCGGCGCTGGAAACTTCCTGGATCCTGACGTCCGTCACTGGAACCATGTTCCCAAAGGCGCCGTGAAGTTCTTCACCGGCCAAGCGTCGACGCTGGGGGGCTTCGTCCATGCAGAAGTCACAAAGAACAAGATGTACCTGACCTTCCTGCAGGCTCGAGGCACGTCTCTCTATCGCACGGTGCTCTCCCAAAGGTTCTCCGAGTAGACCAGCTCAGCAAAGCGCCGGTGAAATTGTCAATTGCATAAAGTATTAGTCTGCAGTGAGTAGATGCCATTCATACTGTTTTTAAACTTCGGCATCAATATTTAAAAGCAATTTGTATTTTAAAGAGAATCTGTTTGTATAACGTGTAAAATAATAAATGTGGTTTGTAAAGAAGTGTCTTGTCGGCTTAGTCGTGTCTCATGGTGCTGAGGTTTCTACCACAGACTGAGATCCTTTATTATTGGTAACTGGGTACAAAGTCCTGAACCCGTTGGCATGTAGAAGTGCTCAGTCGGCCGAGCCTTTGATTCATGGTTGCAGATGTGAGAAAGCAGTTTGTACGGAAACGAGAATTTACGAGGCTTTACTTCAGGTCCTAAATGAGAACTTTTGATCAATGACGTCACTTTACTGTCAATCACACGCTACTGACATCATTTAAACCAGGACACGAGCTGCTTGTCTTTAATGTTCTGACTTGGTTTGTACTTCAGCTGAACTTAATCTAACTGCTGCCTGTCTTTGTCTCTGGGCCGAGCGTGCTCTGATGGCGGCGTCTGAGTAGGAACTCTTGTTTGCGGTCTCTTCAGTTGGGCTGACTGGACAAACAGTGGCTGCTTTGTTCTTGGTCGATCAGGTGACTAATATGCCATGAACTTGCAGTTCTGCACTTTCTTTATACTGTTACTCTGTAGTTATACAATGTGGGCAAAAGGAATTGTGACGCAAGTCCACCATTGGTTGGCACAGACTGAATAGCATGATTTAAACCTTTCCCAATGAGGATTAGCTGTAGTCTGGTAGTCTGGTAACTATGGTTTGCTTTTAGGTACCAGGGTGAGCAAAATGACACTTGATGTCTTAGTTGAACTGGCTTTGCCTAATTTCCACATGACTTATGGGACACTGGTATGCAGTAAGAGCCGTGTTTCAGAATTCACTTGTGCACATTTTCATTGCATGCATTTGCAAATGTGTAATCTTAAAACCTGGCCTTGACTACATGCGTCATGCGTCGGTTTCATGCTCGTCATAACGCGCAGAGTTGAAATGCTGACATCTGTTGGCGGCTGCTGCTGGACGGGAGAAGTCCAGGCCTCCAGTCGCTCCTCAGTCTGTCAGAGGATTAGGCTGAACGACAGACGGTGACCCCAACCAGGACAAACTACCAACGAAATCCTTAAACTGGGAGCAAAGCAGAACCGATGAGTTTATATATTCTTTTATTCTGACTACTGCATGTTGGGTAATAGGTTCACAAATCCCTAAACTGGTCAGAACACGTGTCTTACTGTATAGTTCAATCACATATTTTCTGTCCTTATCGTCTCTTAATTAACCAGTCTGGCTTTTATAGGGTCAGACTTCACGTTGCTGATCCACTCAGGATGAGTTACAACCCGCCGGTGTCATGCGGAGCTGGAACCGAGTCAATGTCGGTCAGAACTCAGCCGAGTGTAAGCCGTCGCCTCAGGCTCACAGACCGGTGAGGATCTCTTAACCCCGGCTGATGTAAACTCACTGCAGAGCAAAAGAGTGTTTCAGCGTCACGTCAGGCAGACTGATGTCACCTGCAGGGGTCCTCAGTGGCCCTCAGGGGTCAACAAAGAAACCGTTTAAATTAATAAATGGCAAAATAATTATATTTCTGTAATAACCATGTATCAAAAGATAATGAAAAACAATGTGAAAGGGCTCTCAGACGATCATCCTCTTGTTCTGCACAGCTTTAAAGTGAGTTTAATGAAGAAGAGCTCCATCTCCCAGAGTTTAGAGCAGTAACATCTCCTGCCTGAGGAAATAGGATTAAAAAACCTTCTGTCTTCCATCAAGTCAGAACTGAAGAAGCAATATTTAAATTGTAACACGTTGATTTATGTCTAAAATCAACGTCTGTCAGAGATAATAAATTGGATTTGTTGGCTGTCTCTGCATCACCAGACTGACTCCAATGAATGTCGTCATACAGCAGAATAACGTGGATTTCAGAAGTTCGTCCGCTCAGATTAGGCTGCTGCCGATTATCTAATTCCGCAGCTCAAAAGTCATAAAAGGATGCTTAAAGGCTAAGCTGCTCATCTAATCGTCTCTAATCTCCGTCCCTCACTGGATCACTCTGCGTTTCACAGATGGAGAGAACAATGTCAACTCAAATTATGTGCACACAGTGAAAATGTGAAATGGATGAAAGTGCTGATTCCGTGCAAGTGTGCGTGCGTGTGTGTGTGTGTGTGTGTGTGGGGTGCCACAGCCTTTGTGCTCTTTTAATATCCCAGGATTCCTGCATCTCAGGCAATATCCTGCTTAAAATCTGTCTTTTTGAGTTGTGTAACTGTGTGTGTGTCTGTGTTTTGATGCCATCTAGCAAGAGAGAGCCGCACGCTTTCTGCAGCTGCACAAACACACACTGTCATATCTGAACAGTTTGACAGATGTGGCCTGTCCCAATAATACAACTATATTCGGGCCTTAATGTAGAACCTGTGTCACACTCACTTTTTACCATTTTAACACCATTCACTACAAATAGCAAGATTCTTTGAAAAACAGGATTTTACTGCTGGATTTATTATGGTTTCTATTACTTTATCGAAATAGATGTGTGTGGATGATCACTATTTCTGAGGCTTCTATTTACAATAATTCACTTTAAGCTGAGTCAGTAGACGGGCAGCACAGTGTCACGGCAACGCGCTCACCTCCACTCATTGAATTAACTTTACCCTGTTCGTTAGTCGGCCGATCCATAAGGGCCAGAAATATATTCAGCATCAGAGTAAGATTGGCGCTAACATTAGCAGACACAAGGATTCACCTTTATTTGACACAAGAACGCACGCTGCTCGCTTCAGGTATTCCTTCATCATATTCTGAAAATAAACGTGTCATGCATTGAGAACCACTGAATGAACCAGAGAGGCGTTTAGACGTGGTTTTGTTATTTGACGTTGCACATGGTCACAAGATCCACAACTCCACCGCGTCTGAAGTCTGTGCAATGAAGTAAATCATGACTGACGACCAATCGTGATTCTAACTCGGCACAAATCCGTTTCTTTTTGTCTTTTGTCACAAGTGGACACATCGGTTACTCCGACTGACGTAAATACACTCGTCAAAAGTCTTAATGCGTACTTGCAAGTCCCTGCAGGTCATTCCATGTTGCTGGATTTGTGACACTCACTGATTTTCATGAGCTCTTCCCCAGGAATTGTTCAAATGTTTCCGAGGCCTTTAAAAAAATCGATAAAAAATGTGTTTCAAAGATGAAAACAAGGAGCTGAAGACGCTCAACTGAAGAAGTAAATCAAAGTTTGGAAAATGTCTCGGGTCCTTTGTGTCCTCAGGCATCGCTCTCCTTCGGGATTGGCCGATTGTGGGACGGGCTGTTGACGCTGAGGGAGTTGGGAAAAAAAGCAGGTCTGTACGGTACGACGGCCATCAGAGGGCTGGACAGAGGGCTCTCGTCTCGGAGAGGTACGGGGATGATGACGTCGTCCTGGCCCCACACGTGGAAGGCATTCGGGTGGGAGTGGCTGAGGCCAGGTGGGATGAGCAGCGGGCTGACTCCCTCCACCTCTCTCTCTCGTTTCAGGTCGTCCACGTATGGGCCCAGCAAACAGTCTGAGGACGGACAGAGGAGGAGGACTGTATCATCGCATGGAGAATAATGTATTTGCACATCTTTGAAAAAACAGGCTCACTGTCTTGTTTCGGTGCCAGCATAATGACAACATAGTTTCATTTAATAATAAGGAAACTTTATTTAGCTTTTCACTGTATAACGTTCTGAAAATGTTTTTCATTTTGAGCACAATAAAAGTCAAAATAACCAAAAACACCAGATATTAAATTGTAACCCCAAGATTTTAACACAACATGCAATTAATTTGAAAGAGAATCAATCTCTGATTCAACATGTCTCATGAATTGAGATGAATCAGACGTGATATTTATCTCATCGAGCAAAAATTTAATTGACATTTGCCGATCCTGTCCCAATGCTGTAAACATAGCCCTCATCTTTGATATATGGTTATAATGTATAGAAAATCAAACTAACACCTACATCAACGTTAAAGTAGCAATTAAAAACAATGACTTGTGCCATCATAGTTCCGAACTGCATCAACGTATTTGCACACTGCACAGCAAAAAGAAATAAAAAGGGAGTTCTGGTATCCAGCTGATGTTAAATCAACATGATGCTCTACTTCTAACGGACTGGAGTACCTGTTACATCCAGCATCAGGTCTCTGATGAGGTGACCCACGATGGCGTAAGCCACAGCAACTACGACCAGAGCGGCCATAAGGAGGTAGAGGACAGATTTAGGGAGCTGGATGACGTCCCTAGAGGGAGGCTTGTACTCCTTGTACAGAGGCTCCAAATGTTGAACCAAGTACTGGAATGAAAGTCCGCCTTCGCTTGAGTTGTTAAAGTTGTCCATATTCCCAGAGTAGAAGCCTCCACTTCCTCCAATGAGTCAAAGTTATTTTATTGCATTCAGAGCAAAAATGTTCCCAATTTGATTCATCCACTTGCTCAGACAGAGTCGAAGTCTCCTCCCTAAAAATACAACAACAAAGTTAATATTCTGTCCTTTGACTAACTTTAAGATTAGGCAGATGGAAGAGTGAAGCCACTTGACCAACATGAAAACCAGTGAATCAATTCACCCACCTGTCAAGACCAAGTTATTGCAGCTTCCAGATTAAGCACATTTGGATCTTTGCAGTGAAGCTTCATGTTTAGCATCATGTTGTAATCATCAGTTCATCCTCCACCAGACAGGACGGTGTGCAGCGTCCGCTCTGCTGAAATAATCCAGACTGTGGGAGGTGACACAGAGAAGAGAGAGAGAGAGAGAGAGAGAGAGAGAGAGAGAGAGAGAGAGAGAGAGAGAGAGAGAGAGAGACGGAGGAAGGGAGGGATTACACTTCCAATCACAGCAACCTTCAATCAGTCCCCCTCATCCCATATAGATTACTTAATCCACAGTGAGTTTTGCTCACAACAATATTAAAGTAGCATATTCGGCCTACGGGGCTGCATAATGAGCATAATTAAAGAAATTAAAGAAATTCTTCCCTCTGAAGTGCATTCATCTTTGAAAAACTAGAAAACATGCTAAATGTAGCTTTCTCAGTAACAATCCACTGTGTCATTGTGACGTCATCTTCTGGTAAATCTGACGCACATCGTCATTTGTTTTTTTTTATTGCAAGACTGTTAATCTCAATTAGAATTTTTACTCACTTTCTTCCAATGAGTATTTCTACAGTGAGGTGTTGCTGCGTTACTTCTTCCACCGCTGCTAACCAGGTGAGAACATGTCATCATTTTAACCATATGCTGCTGCTTTGTACATATAATGTATACAGTCTGTGATTTTAACAGTAGAAAAATAAAAACAACGTAAGCACGTTAGTCCCGAAAACACGGGACTAACGTTAGCACTTAGCTAGCTAACGAGCTAACCAGCTAGCAAGCTAACGCTAGTGAGTGCTGATAGCTTAGATACAAGTGAACGACACACTCAGGAAACAGTTACCGGCTCTCTAATAATTAACGAAATGTGACATTCAAAGTATTTGTTTGCAACATACCATAACTAAACAATTGTAATCGTTACGTGGTTTGTAACTGTGGAGCCATGAGAGTTAACGTGAGCTAAAACCAGTTAACTTCTAAAGCTAAAGGAGTTTCTTAGCTAACGTTAGCTGTAGCTTAGCTAAGTGAGAATAGAGGCATCTCCTTTCAGCTTTTACCAACGTTATATTTTATATTTAAAGACAGGTAACGTTGTCCCTCTTCTCTTCTTTTCACTGCCGGTATTTGTGCTTTTTTAACAGGTGTGTGTTTGTTTCAATCCACGTGTAGCATTGTGAAGTCAAACCAAAATGGATCTTTTCTCTGACGATGACCTCTCGTGTCTGCCCTCTTCACATGGTGATTCACAGAAGAGGACCAGTCATCGTATCACGCTAGAGACCGAGGAGTCCCAAAATATGGTATTTTTTTTAGAAGTACAGCAACTAATGAACTTGTGAAAACACAAAATACTACGACTGTGTGAAGAAGTTATTACCTTCTGCTAAATTGGGGCGACATAATGTGTGTTTTGTTTCAACCATAAATGCATGCCATGATGAATAATAAACCCAAGTTCCCATCTCATTCTTACAAGATTTTAAATATATTTTACAGGGATCCTACAGTTAATGTTTACTGTCAGCCACCCGGTGATGATGTTAGAGCGTTTCTTCTTTCATTGTCGTTGATACAGACAGAAGACACAGACTCATCGAGAGGGAAGTCCTCCAACAAGAGCATGCCTGAGAGTCAAGAGTATACCAGGTACAGCTTTACCTCTGCAGTCCAATCCATCCACCGAGGTGATAACTCACATAGGAGCTTCTTCTTCCTGAGCAGGATGAAGAGTACTCGACTGGTCCTCCGTGTAAAACACAGTTGGGGTTAAAGCCACGATTCAAACTGCATGTATGTCAATATCTGTTGTAGCTCAATAGATGACATCAGCAGAAGACTTCAGGAGCTGGTGGAAAGTATAAATGACAAACGCGCCACTGACCAGGAAGTGTTGGACGGCTACCAGAATAAGTTAGTGGACAAGGTACAAAAACGTGTGTCCACTGCTGTATACATACTTATTAAATACTCTGTTCACCACTTCCATGTTTGGCCTAAATGCACCGATAATTAAAATTGTGGCGTGACACCTATACTGTGTGTCAATGGACTGATTTAGTTTTCTTCCCGAGGTAACGGAGCTGTGTCAGCAGATGAATGCGCACTTGTACACGATCTATGAAGAGAAGAGTAACGAGCTGAATGTGAAGCTGCAGGAGGTGACTCAGGTGCTGGGGAACTGCACGAAGCTGAACAGCGAGCTCGTAGAGGCCAGAGAGGCGCTGACGAGTCTCAGAGTTTAACGCATCAGAACCCTGGTCAACCAGTTATTGTTGTGATGTTTTTGAACTAGTTCTGAACTAGTCAACAGGTTCTTTAGTTTATTGTGTTGAGTGTTCAGAATAGTTGACTTGATCACTTTTGATTTCCTCTTTTCCCAAGAGCACACGCTAGACTGTGTCTTTGTTGTTGGGGCAGTAGTTCAGTTCACAGCTCTTGATTGCAGTCAAAGAATACAAAAAACAAAAAGAGCTGAAAACAGGTTTATATTTGTACAATCTTCAGTTCAATTAATAAAACTAACAAGAACTAAATAAACCCCATTTTTCGTCTCTGGTTAACATTTTACACCGAAACTTAAATGCGTCGGCACAGATGACACGGCTCTTCGGACCTACAGTAACTTATGTAATATGATGAAAAGAAGGTCATTTCATTTAAACTGCAGGTTTCTAATAAGCTCTCAGCTACACTCATACATTTCCACTCATTCAAAGTCATTTATTTACATATTATCCAATTATCACACGACTCCAAAATGCCACAACTTTTACATGCACCATGCACAGTCAGCGCCTGAAGTGTATTTCAGACATCTGAACTGTACAGATCACAGCTGGACCCAATGCTTAGTTAGGTTGACCTCACATATTCACCAAAGATGCCAAACAGAGGCTCCTATCACGGGTTTGAAAACATATAAATGTAATGATGTATGTGTGTCAACGCTCATAATGTGAGGTAGATTAAGTGCACTTCATGTTTCTACACATGTGAGCAACAGATCGCGCAGCACAAATCAAGTCCAAGTCAGCCGTTACTTTAACAGTGAAGGACTGCAGTCTGGTGATGGCTCTGCCCAGGATCAAGGCATGAATGTCATGAGTTCCTATCAACAATGAAAAAAACATCAATCTTTCAGTTGTCAGTAGAAATCACAGTATTTCTGTGGTGTTTTCCAAACCTCACTTCGCCCTCTAGAGGTAAGCGAAGACACATTTTTCTATACAGTAATTTGGCTAAATTAAAACAGGATAGTAATATATATATATATATATATATATATATATATATATATATATATATATATATATATATATATATATATATATATATATATATATATATATATATATATATATATATATACCGTTAATATTACATTGTTATGCAACACAGTTGTAAATTGAGCTCCCAGATCAGTGAAAATCAGGTAAGTTTGTCAAAATATAAAATGTATTGCGCTACAATTTGCGTAATTAGCTACAGTTCTTTTTATTTGGCTCACAAACACTTTTAGCGTTTGAGCATTATTATTATTGTAATCACTGCATGCAGGACTTAAGTTAGTGGTTTGATTGTATTACTGTTTAAACTGTCTCATGTTAAGACACTCATCAGAACACGATGTCCCTTTGAGAGCATCGTTCAAATACACTCAATCCTCAGTCGACTCCTCCAGCAACACGACAGCGTTCGGTGCGGTTCTGGTCGAAGGACACTTGGTCAGTACCTTGTTTCCTTCTTTATCTGATGATCTGAAGACTTGACGCGGTGAGGAGAGGCTCCAGAAAGCTCCGTCACAGGGATACGTAACGTCAGACACGGGAGCTCTCTCGCTCCATGACGGTGCGGCAGAAACACTGGAGGCAATGCGCGTGACCTATAGTTGTGCAACTTATAGAAGTTGTGCAACCCGCGCTGCTGGACTGTCTGTCAGAGTGGAAACATGATAATATGAAGCTCACTGGGAATGTCTGACACTCTTCCTGTATCGTGCACAGCGAACCTTGAGCTGTAGGTGAGTGGATTTAATTCCAGACCTATTTCCACACTCAAAATGGCGCATATGGATGTCCGTGGGAGGGTGTCGGGCCACGCCCTGCCAGCTCATTGGCTGGTAAAACAAGGAGGCGTGTCCTCGCTGCCTGCACGTCACACTGTGTGTGTCTCCAACGTTTATAAGTGACTCTGCTGCTGATAGCGGAGTCAGCTGACAGAAGGCCAACACATCATCTGTCAATAGTGCTGACATGTGTGGTAGTATTGTGAGGAACATGTTGGAAAGAAAGGGAGAATATAAGAAAAGCTACTGAGACCAAATGTTATGAAATTGTTATGACCACCATCCTGCATTTTAATGAGAGAAGAGCGTTCACACTGTACTGTTGTTGGTGTTACAGGAAGCTTGGTAACATGCACGCTGTTCAAGTGTCTGTTTGACTTACTGACTGATGTTTCAAATTACCTCACGATTTTCTGAAGAAACTTGATAACATTTCATACCTTTAAATTATTACTGGCACACCTGACACCTTAGTGGCCAGAGGTGTGGCAGAGCCGTCACTGTCTGCCACAGTTCACCATCCAGCCAGTTATTGAAAATGCAAAGGGACAGTCTCTCCTACATCGACCACAGTTCAGTTCCTAGTGGAACCGATGAATCAGTCTCTGAGTGGTGGAGCCTATAAGCTGCTGTGGTGGAAGACATCACATCGTAAGTAAATATATTAATACAACAACATACAAACTCCACTGAGCAAAAGGCTTATCTTTAATGTTAATTAGGTAAATGTACTGCAAGTATCAAATTAAAAGTGTTTGTGAAGCAAAATGTCGTATTCTTTAATTCACGTGTGATTCGAATTTTAGGGTGTTTTAAAAAAATACTTTATATACTTCTGGGTGATTGAATCTATAACAATCAATCTCATGTTATACACCGATCACACATAAACACGTTGGCAGAGTGAGAGTATCTATCTCTCAATATATACAGTGGAGTAGAAATCAAAGTACAAAGTGGAATGAAAATACTAAACAGACAAAAAGCTCTTCATTGTACTTAAATACAGCAGTTGAGGAATGTATTTAACTTCTACTGTGCTCCTTTATTTGGGACTACTTTCTCTCACACAAGCACATATAGGGTTAAAAAAAGAACGCAATAAATAAGACGCTCTGATTTGTATTTAATCTTAATCGTAGAAAGGAAGTCGGTCATTTTAAACGTCTTTACGGTCTTCACAGGAACACACCAGTCCGTAGGTGCTCATTGCACATTCCGTCGGAGTAGCGGAAAGACAAATTGTTTTGTTCCGCTCAGACGCACTCTGATTGGCTGTGGCAGCTGTCAGTCACCCGCCTCTGCTCTCCGATTGGCTGCCTCTCCTCTCCGTTAGGCTGGAATGCGCGTGCTTCAGTGTGGTTTGGGATGGTCTCTCTCTCTCTCTCTCTCTCTCTCTCTCTCTCTCTCTCTCTCTCTCTCTCTCTCGCTCTCTCTCTCTCTCTCTCTCTCTCTCTCTCTCTCTCTCTCTCTCTCTCTCTCTCTCTCTCTCTCTCTCTCTCTCTCGCGCTCTCTCGCGCTCTCTCTCTCTGTTATTGATGTTTTTTTGCTTTTTCCTCGACTCTTCCATGGTGACTGTCCCGTCTAACGTCTGATCAGCAGCGAGGAGCCGAGCAGCGAGTGAGAATGGAGCTGGAGGAGAAAAACGCGGACCCTAAACACGGTAACTGCAGGTTTATGTCACCGTTCTTTCTCCTCGATCTTTGATTTAACGGGCGAAGAAATGGAAACAATGACTGCGAGGGGATGGATGGGTGTGGACCTCATGCAGATCTGGAGTCCTCCTCATCCTCCACAGCCGCGTTGTTTTTCAGAGGAGTTCTCATCTTTAATCTCAGAAAATTCGCATTGAACTTGTCTTTCATTTTTCATTTGAGAATTCACAGTGAATGAAAGCAACATGCTGCACATTGGGTGGTTGTATTTGACTAGTTTGCCCTGTTTTAACAGCCTGTGCTGCAAAGCTTCCAATGAAAGCACCTCCTAGTTGTTTATTGCTGGTATATGACGTCATGTTACTGAGCAGAAGGAACAGGCTGATAAGGGAAAGCCGGCTGCTGCAGTGTATGTTCTAACCAGGCTTGTCTTGATGGGCTCTGATTAAATTAGCTTCATATTCTGCACTGCAGGAACACACCCTCAGGCCAGCTTTGCTGCTTCCTCCTGCGCTTAAAAACATTCTCTGTTTGGTATATTGACATAAGCTCATTTATTTCACTGATACTGTCACAAACGTAGATGCACTTCTCATGTTTTTGTGCATGTACATATTATGGAACACGTCATCCTCCATAGCAGCCAAAGACATGACTCATTGGCCATTACTATGTGTGTCACACATGCGTTTTCTCGACTTCGCAGCCCACAGCAGCCTGACGCGCTCTCCTTGTGTCTGGGCCGGGCTGTTGTTCACGCGGGCTGTTGAGTCATGAAGTTGGTGGAACCAGTGTTGCTCTTTCTTTAATGCCCCTTGTGAGTGTTGTTCCATGAGACGGTGGCCACAGCTCCAAAGCAAACCGCAGCCTTCACACTGGATTGAATTGGGAAGACAACGCTAACGCTGCCTGATTGTTGAGTTATTCCTTCTTTCGCAACGTCAGATGCTCCCGACAGCCCACACCCGACTGCTAAGAGCACGTCCTCCCCAGCCGATCCACGGAGCTCCCACTGGAGCAGATCTTTTTCACCACATCGACTCTTTTCTCTCGGCTCTCCTCCCCCGTGAAGGCTCAAAGGTCAAACACAGCAGCCCTTTTAGAGAAGAGATAAAGGCACCACACACATTCCAGCTCGCCGGTAGTCTTGAACAGCAGTGTTTATTAGCACATGGACTTGTGAGCGGTCCCTGGTTGCCGACAGTCGCTCCTGCGTTGGCCCTCGGTGTGCAGGCAGGCATGCAGGCAGGCTGCAGCCTGCAATGACTGTGTTCAGCCTTGCCTGCTCGACCCAAATCAGCAGACACAGTCAAGAGGCTTCCAATCAATAATGAGCTGGCGCACACTCAGAGGCATTACCACACACACACACTGCATGTACACACACATGCACGAGCACACGCAGAGACACTGCAGTGGTTGGCAAGTACTTGTCTCTACAAAGAGCCTTTCATGTGTTTCCTCCTTGGAAGAGTACGGAGGCCAAAGACCTCATTAGTAGTTGAGAAAGAGGAGTTTTTTGAAGCAGGAACAGCTGCTGGATACGGCAGTAAAACAGTAGTTTCTGTGAATCGCATGTTAAACATCACCATCTACAGGCTCTAACTAGGAAGAACAAAGAGCTGCCCACTCCGGCCCTCAGGCCTTCTTAAGATCAATCAACAGTTCAGTTGCTCTTGAACGAGGCCTGAGGGCCGCAACGTCGTCGCAACACAGCCAGAGTGAGCCACACGTCCAGTGATCAGCACAGCATCATCACGGTGCGCCTTCATCTTTGACTATTCTAACTGGGAAGATTGTCAGGAATATGTACTCATGTCTCCTTGCATGTGCAGTCAACACACACACACACACACACACACACGCGCACACACACACACACACACACAACCACAGGAGCCACTAACCCATTAAGGTAGCCAGGGAAGGGTTCATATGATAACCCTCTGGGCCCATTAGTGATGAAGTCATGACATCATCACTTCCTTTAACACTCACACACACACACACACACACACACACACACTAGAAACACCCACACACACACACACACTAGAAACACACAGCTTACTGTCAGAAGCAGAGGCTGTCCTGTCTTACTCCACATTGACATCAGTTCGGTTTGGCAGAAGTCTTGAGCTCCATCTGGACCTGAATGCAGAACAAACAAACATCGGCAACATTCACACCTTTTTCAAAGACATCTCTTACGGTTTCTATCTCCTGACACCAGTAAACCACCATTAATCCGCCAATTACATACAAGACTATTCACGAGACATTTGGCAGCATTTGGACGCAACAATTGTGCTGGAATGCTTCTTCTGCACAATCAGAGATTGTTTTATGGCACGAAGCAGTCAAAGCGCCGCCTGCTCCTCTAATGGAGTCTCTCACATCAGCAGATGGTCCAAGAAATGAAAGACTGATGGAAAAATGACTTTACTGTCAAGAGAAAGAGGAAGTGTGTACACACACACACACACACACACACACACACACACACACACAGTGATGGCAGGGAGGGGGGGGGGGGGAAGCAAAGCCTTTAAACTTTATATAAATATGCAAACTGTGTGTTATACTCCAGTAAAAACCTGCACTCCTTGTTATTTGAACAACTCGTGTGCACTGGTGATTTACATTTGCACAGAATTATTATGGTTGAAAATAATATCTCAATGATTAAACTCTTAAACTCAGTCAAACTTTAAAACACAAAATGGGCTACTGTGCAGCATATAACATACAGTTGAGAGCATAATTAATACTTATGGATATTGATATCATCAGATAGGTTTATGTACAGTCGGCCAAAAAGTAACAAGCGGTTCCCGTATAGAAACACCACAGCTGTTTGATCAGCATTCTTTAATTCAAGCAAATTAAAGGAAGCATTTTCAGATTTGGGGATTCATATTCTTGCCAAAAGTTGGATGAGAGAGTGATACCACCCAAATATAATATCGCGTATAATGTCAAACCACGTTAATGTTGATACGAGCCTCTAAAAGCCAGGATCTGTTGGGCGACAGCAGGCTCAGGAAACTGGATTCATGAGAAAGAAGGAGGTTGAGTTTGCGACGGCACTGTGCAGGTGTGTGTGTGTGTGGTTTTGTGTTTCATGCCGTGGCACGCTGTCAGTCTGTCACGCGGATGTGGGCAGAGCAGACGTGTGCCACCAGAGAACACGTAGGACGGTCTGATCTCTGCAGCTCAGCCCACCGCCTCGTCAGAACCAAATCATTGTCTCAACAATGCAAGAAACCATCTCGATGAATCTCCATTGTTTGCCCAATGTCCATTGTTTGGGAAGTTAGTGATGTAACTAATGATTGAGTATGAGAGAGGGGGGGGGGGGGGTGGAAAATACAGCTTAAAGTAGAAACAGGAAGCTGATTAAACAAGGAAACAGTGAACACAGTTTACCACGTTGACACAACAGGTTGAGCTGAAGCCTAAAATAAGTTATGGTGCCGGAGGGAAACACCGTTTTGATTTCCAGACCACGTCCCCGTGGTCCGATGTGTACAACATGCCGAGGCTTTTGTCAGTTTTGGGTCACAGGCGCTGCAAGTCTTTGTTGCTTCTGCTGCTTCTCTCTCCAACTCCCCCGTCAATGTTGCTTCTGCTGCAATTCCCCCGACGAGTCCTGAGGCGAGAGAGAGGCAGAGCAGAGACACCGAGGGAACCGGAGGTGAAGGCAGAGCTTCGAACACACTGAGAGAAGGAAGTGAAGAGTAAGAGGTCGGGCACAAAGATCTCAGACAGGAAGGAGACGGAAAGAAACAACTGCCAGACACAGCACACCGAGAGAACCCGATAGAACCGTCCAGCACAGACACTGAGACAGAAACAACGACGGAATGACAAAATACGACAGACGAGGTACCGTAACAGTCCGTGTTCATGAGGAACTGAAGCTTCATCTGATCGTCTCATTGATGTTACTCAAGCTTCTCAGATAGACTTCTGCTGCTTTGACCAATGCGCTCTGATTGTGATGGTTCATGGACTAAAAGACAGAGGACAGTGATGCCTTTCTGGCTGTAGTTGCGTCTGTGTGTGGGCAGAGTGTGTGTGTACATGTGTGTGTACCCTGTGTGTACCCTGTGTGTGTACCCTGTGTGTACATGTGTGTGTACCCTGTGTGTACCCTGTGTGTGTACCCTGTGTGTGTACCCTGTGTGTACATGTGTGTGTACCCTGTGTGTACCCTGTGTGTATATGTGTGTACCCTGTGTGTACCCTGTGTGTACATGTGTGTGTACCCTGTGTGTACATGTGTGTGTACCCTGTGTGTACCCTGTGTGTACCCTGTGTGTACATGTGTGTGTACCCTGTGTGTACCCTGTGTGTACATGTGTGTGTACCCTGTGTGTACCCTGTGTGTATATGTGTGTGTACCCTGTGTGTACCCTGTGTGTACCCTGTGTGTACCCTGTGTGTGTACATGTGTGTGTACCCTGTGTGTACCCTGTGTGTACCCTGTGTGTACCCTGTGTGTACATGTGTGTGTACCCTGTGTGTACCCTGTGTGTATATGTGTGTGTACCCTGTGTGTACCCTGTGTGTACCCTGTGTGTACCCTGTGTGTGTACATGTGTGTGTACCCTGTGTGTACCCTGTGTGTACATGTGTGTGTACCCTGTGTGTACCCTGTGTGTATATGTGTGTGTACCCTGTGTGTGTACCCTGTGTGTACATGTGTGTGTACCCTGTGTGTATATGTGTGTGTACATGTGTGTGTACATGTGTGTGTACCCTGTGTGTACCCTGTGTGTATATGTGTGTGTACCCTGTGTGTACCCTGTGTGTATATGTGTGTGTACCCTGTGTGTACCCTGTGTGTACATGTGTGTGTACCCTGTGTGTACATGTGTGTGTACCCTGTGTGTACATGTGTGTGTACCCTGTGTGTACCCTGTGTGTACATGTGTGTGTACCCTGTGTGTACATGTGTGTGTACCCTGTGTGTACCCTGTGTGTGTACCCTGTGTGTACCCTGTGTGTACATGTGTGTGTACCCTGTGTGTACATGTGTGTGTACCCTGTGTGTACATGTGTGTGTACCCTGTGTGTACCCTGTGTGTATATGTGTGTGTACCCTGTGTGTACATGTGTGTGTACCCTGTGTGTACCCTGTGTGTACATGTGTGTGTACCCTGTGTGTACCCTGTGTGTACCCTGTGTGTACATGTGTGTGTACCCTGTGTGTACCCTGTGTGTACATGTGTGTGTACCCTGTGTGTACCCTGTGTGTGTACCCTGTGTGTACCCTGTGTGTACCCTGTGTGTACCCTGTGTGTACATGTGTGTGTACATGTGTGTGTACCCTGTGTGTACATGTGTGTGTACCCTGTGTGTACCCTGTGTGTATATGTGTGTGTCCACGGGATTGTTTCCTGAAGACCTTCCTGTGTGAAACACGTTTCAAGGTGTAACACAGAGTGCAGCGCTGGGCTCGCTGTGGGCAGAGCGGCTCGATGCTTCTCTGTCGTGTCGGAGGTGTTTCCATGGCGGCTGGCGATGTCCACGGGGAGCTCACCGTCGCCGGGGAGCCATTTTGTGGGTTGCTAGGCATGGCAGGGAGGCAGACGGATCCTTTTGTTCTGCAGAGTGTCCTCACTCTGTCAACATGTGGACCGCATGTATCTCCCGTACCGAGAGAGCTGTCTTACATGTCGAGAGTCTCTCTTACATGTTATTCAGTGGAGTCGTATCGTGATGCTGTAATATTGCAGTTTTATCATTTTACAAGTTGTCCAAATTAGTAATTTCAAGCAAACGTTGATCAGAAACACATTTGAAGAGTTTCGTCTGCATGTTGTTGTTTTTAATCTCGATTTAAATGTGTTCCGATGTTGGAGCTATATCACTATTTATACTGTGATATTCATTTTAATGTCAGTATTGTCGTGTTAGGGAGTTAACTGTTCAGTGTGATGGGGCTCGGCCTTCATTTAACCAGTTTGTGGTGAAGGAGTTTTCATTCAGGTCTTCATTGAGAGTTTTCGATTGAAGTGGTTTACTGCTGGTCTGTGGTTCACTCTCCTTAATGTGTTCTAGTCTCATCAGACTGAAGTTAAAGTTTCAAATTCAATTCATAGTCTGAGACGTTAACAAGCCCGTCGTCTGTTTCCATCAACAGGCGAGTCCAGGAAGTTTGACCCAAACTTCAAAGGGCCGCTTCACAACAGGTGAGACATCTGTTTTCATCAGCGATCACGATTATACTTCTTTCTGCAGAACAAGAAACAAATAACAATACTCTGCCTCTCCTCTCCTCTCCTCTCCTCTCCTCTCCTCTCCTCTCCTCGTCTCGTTTCCTCTCCTCTCCTCTCCTCCTCTCCTCTGCCTCTCCTCGTCTCGTCTCGTTTCCTTTCCTCTCCTCTCCTCTCGTCTCCTCTCCTCTCCTCTCCTCTCCTCTCCTCGTCTCGTTTCCTCTCCTCTCCTCTCCTCCTCTCCTCTGCCTCTCCTCGTCTCGTCTTGTTTCCTTTCCTCTCCTCTCCTCTCGTCTCGTCTCCTCTCCTCTCCTCTCGTCTCGTCTCCTCTCCTCTCGTCTCCTCTCCTCCTCTCCTCTCTTCTCCTCTCCTCTGCTCAGGGGCTGCACAGATATACTCTGCTGTATTCTCTTCATCTTGGCCTTGTTGGGGTACTTTGCTGTCGGTATTGTCGGTAAGATTGTTCCTACATTACTTCGTTTTGTACTGTTTTCATTACTTGGTCGCTGCGTAAATGATCTGTTTAAGACCCTCAAAATTAAAACACACTTAAAACTCTCCTTCACCAAAATTGTTGTTTTCCATCTGTTTTCCCAGAATGCAACCTGTTTCCATGTATTAACTGGAGTTTTATGAGCAAAGAGATAATTCACACATCTGAAATTGCAAATGTGCCAGAAAACATGAAATTCTTTTGATTTAGTATAATTAGGAAGATCTGACGATACTCAAGAGCAGTGTGAGCAACCTTTCCGCTTTCAATGTTTGTTGTCATTTGATCTACTGATCTCGTCTTTTGTTTCCGAAATATTTGAATTGTTGTCCATGCAGCCTGGTCTCAGGGTGACCCCAGGAAAGTGATCTACCCCACGGACAGCAGGGGGCAGTTCTGCGGTCAAGCTGGAACACCTTTGGAGTGAGTCACCTGACAATACGAAGTTTACAGCGTCACTGTGTCACTGTACTCTGTCGTTTGAGACCTTAATGTGTGATACATGCCAAATAATGGTCTTGTCTTCATTTTCTCACGCAACAGGAAGAAGCCTCTTCTCTTCTACTTCAACATCCTGAAGTGTGCCAGCCCCCTGGTGCTGCTGGAGCTCCAGTGTCCCACCACACAGGTCAGACACCATACCTGCTCGTATGTCATGTTCATTGCAGCATTGTTCTCGTCCCACGCTAAGTGTTTGTATGTTGTTATTTGTGTCCAGTTATGTGTGGAAAGATGTCCCGACAGGCATCTGACGTTGGTGAACGCCAAGTTAGGCAGCAAAGAGGACCGTGAATACTTCCAGCAGTACTGTAAGGATGGAGTGAACTTACTTAAACTGGTAAGTATTTATGCATGCTTGAATCGATGAATGTGCATTGCCGTATAACAGAAACGGTAGAATATTGAGAGTGTTTCACCTGATTCAGAGTTCTCCCGAGATCCTGAAGGACGGCTTGTGTCCTGCCATGCTGATGCCCAGTAAAGCCTGTAAGTGAGCAGCTTGTTCTTCACCCGCAGCAGCTCCTGTATCTGTAGCGCTGCTGTAATAAATAGAACGGTGACAAATAAACGGATCATCTCTTCCCTCCACAGTCACGCGTCGCTGCCTTCCTGCCTTGGGAACGATGAAAGGTGGGGTGGTGGTGGTGGGCAACGAGACCACGTTCGATGATGGACAGGGCCTCAACATCAACGCCACAGATGTGCTGGAGGCATCCAAGTGAGGATACGTGGATTTAAGAACATTACTTTTGGGCTTCACTAAATCACCAACTAGATCCATTAGAGCAACTAGATCCATGAAATAATCAGAACAAATATGAATCTGTACATATTTGTTTTGATTGTCTTTTAAATGGAGGTAATCCTTACTTTGAATCCAAAAAGAGAAAATGTTGTGAGATAAGTGAACCGGTTCAGGTTTGACAATCTCGACAACAATGTTGCCGCGCTACGTCAGCTAGCAGCTAGCAGCTAGCAGCTAGCAGCTAGCATCTAGCAGCTAGCAGCTAGCAGCTAGCAGCTGAAGTAAATATTTCACAACAGTATTATTTATTTATTTGTTCTGTTCTAGGCTTATTGTTTGTAGTCTGGTCCAGGGCTCCATACTTGGCAGATGTCTACAATGTTCATTTTGGGCAATTGTTTTAATTCATTTCCATTTTTACAGGAAATCAAATGTGGTTGTTGAAGCTCGCCAGGTGGCCATGAGGATCTTTGAGGACTACACTCAGTCCTGGCACTGGATTTTACTGTGAGTCCGTCCACTTCGTAGTGGTGACGGTAACAGAACAAGATATTCGTTCATGATTTTAGAAAATGTCCTTGTTTACTTATTAACTGCTGATCTACTGTAGCTGTCAACACGCACACCGTTCTCTTGGCTCTTAAAGTGTTCAAGACTGACTTTAGCTAATTCATAATTGTACAACCAGAAAACATGCATGACGCAACCGTCGAGATCACAGGCAGAACTGCTGAGATACTCTGCTGTTGCCTCTCAATCTGTCCCAACGTCTGATGTGTTCCTCCAGCGGTCTGGTGATCGCCATGGTCGTGAGCTTGATCTTCATCGTCCTGCTGCGGTTCCTGGCTGGCATCATGGTCTGGGTCATGATCGTTTTGGTCATCCTAGTCATCGGATATGGTAAATCCTAATCTTACAGAGATTATCCACTTTTATGAAAATGAAAAACTTTAAATATTCTACTCGATTAGGGATCTTCCACTGCTACATGGAGTTTGCGAGTCTGAATGGAGAGGCGGGCTCTGACGTGACCATCCGTGACCTGGGCCTGCAGACGGACTTCTCCGTCTACCTGCAGATCAGACAGACCTGGCTGGCCTTCAGTATGCACATGTCCAGTCTTCAGCACACCTCTGTGTGACGTGTTTATGAATCCTGCTCCAGTAACGCTGATCTAATGCGTTCCCTGTTCTGCAGTGATCATCCTGGCTATTGTGGAGGTCATCATCATCCTGCTGCTCATCTTCCTCAGGAAGAGAATCATGATTGCCATCGCCCTCATCAGAGAGGCCAGCAGGTGAGTCAGCTGAGGAACTTAGTATAATGTGAAAGGTATTATTTATCACCCAACTCTTCTTCTTCCAGCTCACTGTCACCGTCACGGTTCATCCTCACGGCCTTCATCACGCGTGTTTCCAGAGAATTATAACTCTATTTGTTCACACAGCGTTTCGATTGTTTCTTTCTTTTCTCGTCTTCTTTCAGAGCTGTCGGTCACGTGATGGCATCGCTGTTTTACCCCCTGCTGACCTTTGCCCTCCTGGCCGTGGTGATCGCTTACTGGGCCATCACTGCCGTGTATCCTTCCCATCAAACATGAACAGAACATAAATGCGTCACAATCTCTGCACATAGATGTTCAACTCTACACGGTTTTGTTTTTTTAATTCGTATTAATATTTGCTATATTTTGCATTAAAAGAAAAGAAAGAAGAAACGTGGAGAAAGAGAAATTTCATCAAATGAGAGTAAAAATGCCCAAAAGAAGAGAAGATGAGATGAATAATTGCATTTCCCCACTTCTAAATAAACTGTATATCCTTGTCTGCTATTTACTTTTAGACAACGTGTTTGTGCTTTATTACCTGTTTGAGACATGTTTCCATCGATAGATGCAGATGTCTCTTGATTGAGACCTTTTCAGAGACGTCCTCTATGTTGACTAAACCTCCTTGACCGCTCGGACCAGTTTCCTGTCCACCTCTAACGAGCAGGTGTACAAAGTGTTCAACAGCTCAGCGTGCGAGTACTCGAGAGAGACCTGCGACCCCAAGGTAGGCTTTCAAATGTCACAGCCTGAAGATGTGCGTGGGGTTTAGCACGACGCCCAACCAAACATGCTGCTTATATTTGACACCTTTAAGGAAGAAACATCATGTCATATTCATCATATTTTACTGCATGTAAGATCCCCAATCATCCCGTGTTCTCTCTCTCCAGACATTCAACACGTCCAACGTTTCAGCTCAGTGTCCTGATGCAGAGTGCCTGTTTGCCTTCTACGGTGGGGAGACCCTCTATCACAAATACCTCATCCTGTTCCAGTTCTACAACGTCTTTCTCTTCTTCTGGTGCGCCAACTTTGTGACGGCCCTGGGCCAGGTCACTCTGTCGGGGGCCTTCGCCTCGTATTACTGGGCCTTCAAGAAGCCTGATGATATTCCCGCCTACCCCATCTTCTCCTCGCTCGGCCGGGCCCTCCGGTTAGAGGCTGCCTCTCTGTTATTGTGTTTGTGTGTGCGATCTGTCCACTTTATGATCTGTTTCTATATGTGTATAAAAGCAGAGTTTCTTTAAGCTCACGGTTGGCTCTGTCCCCTCCTGCTGTCCAGATACCACACGGGCTCCCTGGCTTTTGGCTCTCTGATCCTGTCCCTGGTCCAGGTCATCAGGGTCCTTCTGGAGTACCTGGATCACAAGTTGAAAGGTCAGAAGATTGAACTTCTGAACAAGACAAATTACTAAATCACTTGACTGTGTATCGTCACCATTATGATATATTTATCACCGACTGTGTTAAAGGGACAGTTCACCCCAAAATCAAAGATCTACGTTTCCTCTTACCTGTGATGCTAGCGATCAATAGGATTGTGTTGATGTGAGTTGCCGAGTGTTGGAGGTATTTGTTGTAGAGATGTGCACCCTCGCTCCAATATACTGGGACTGTGTGGCGCTCAAAGTACCAAAGATATGTTTGAAGAATGTCTCCAGAAATCGTGAGCTTCTTCTCGGCAACTGACACCAAAAACAGTTTGCTTTTGGGCTGAACGATCCCTTTAATAAGCATTCAGGACATTGTTGTTAAATGTGTGGGTCTTAAAAGCTGATTTTGGTTCGATGCATGTGTAACGTGTAATAATATCTAATTCTGCATCCTTCAGGTGCTCAGAACAAGTGTGCTCGGTTCCTGCTGAGCTGCATGAAGTGCTGCTTCTGGTGTCTGGAGAAATGCATCAAGTTCCTGAACAGGAACGCTTACATCATGGTGAGTCCTGGAACAGCACACGGCTGCGTGAGAGGCGTCCGGTCCGCTCAGCGTTTTAAGTGTTGTGCTTTTCCTCCAGATTGCCATCTATGGAAAGAGCTTCTGTCCCTCAGCCCGAGATGCCTTCTTCCTCCTGATGAGGAACATCGTCAGGTGGGAGTTCATTACATCGCTATCCGCCATTTTAATCACATTTTAATGATACAGCATTTAATCATTGTTTAATGTGATACGCTCATATTCTCTGCTCTGCCCATCTCAACACAGAGTGGCTGTTTTAGATAAAGTGACTGACTTCCTGCTGTTTCTCGGGAAGCTCCTCATTGTTGGAATCGTTGGTAGGAGAGATTATACTTTTAGACCGAACGTCTCTGTTCTTTACTCTGGAGACGGATCCGTCCGGATTTCGGGATGAAATCCACTAACGCACACATTGTTGTCCTGCACAGGCATCTTCTCTTTCTTCTTCTTCTCTGGAAGAATCAGAGCGATAGAGGAGGCTGCTCCGTCTCTCAACTACTACTGGGTGCCAATAATGGTGAGAGGCAGTGATATTGATCCCTTCAGCTCGCCCGCGGGCTTTGACGCCAGCAGAGTTGATGAAATGTGTGATTTTCTTCCCCTAGACGTTGGTCGTGGGATCCTACCTCATCGCCCATGGCTTCTTCAGCGTGTACGCCATGTGTGTGGACACACTGTTCCTCTGCTTCTGTGAGTAACTTCACATTCAGCCAGGTCTCCTCTCGTCTTCCTGCTTTCAAGCACTCGTACAACTGTCTCAAGCTGAAATGCTGGTTTCTTCTTCCTGCCATGTTTCTGACTGCTCTTCTCTTTGTCTTACTTTTCTTTGTTTTCACACATTCCCTTTACTTTACGTTTCAATCTTCCCCTCATTTTTCCATTAACCCAATGCAAAACACAAATGCATCCCCGCACACACAAAAGGTGAGGACTTGGAGAGAAACGACGGCTCGTCTGAGAGGCCTTACTTCATGTCCCCCTCGCTGCACGAGATCCTCTCCAAAAGCGAGAGGCTGGAGGACGACCACGATGGTGTCGAGCAGGGAGATTCTGCGAAGCAACCGGACGAGGTGAAGCTGGAGGAGGAGACTCCTCTTCAGCAGCAACGAGATGGAGAGATCCAACTGCAACAGCAGACGGTGCTCAAGCAGGACAACGAGGAGGAGCAGCCTCTGCGGGCCGAGACGGACGCCGAAGAGCCAGAAGAGGAGAAAAACCAAGAACGAAAAGTCAGTCAGGATGAGGAGGCTGAGGTGAAAGAAGAGGCGGAAAAGCAGGAGTTGAAACAGGAGGAAAAGAACGAGGAGGCGTCGGCTCCTGCGGCGGAGCCGGAGAAAGAGGCGACTGGCGAAAAGAAAGAGGAAAAAGAGGAAACTTTGGAAGAGAATCCAACCACTGCATCACGAGAGTAGAAGTCAACAGCAATGCGAGGCAGGACATGAGGCTTGGTAAACCTCACCAGAATGGAAGAACTGTCGGTTTGTGGTGCGGGCCTGTTCGATGAAGCGAGGTGAGAGGTGAGAGGTGCAGCTGGAGAGGGTCCTGGTCCACATGTGAATGTCAAAGCAGGTCAAAAGCCCAGTGCATCTCTGTAGCTTGGAAAAAAAAAAAAAAAAGTCTCTTGTTTTGGTTTTAGAACCGTGTTGGTTTGTGAGTGCTGAACCTGTGCCTGATTACTGTCACTAATATCTCTTGTCTTAATGCTGTCGACCAATGCACTACAGAACCACCAAGGACCGCGTTTACAGTCAGAACACACGTCTCAACCAACGGGAAGCTCTCTTCACTGTTTACAATAATACCAGCTGACGCCAAAACCTTACACATATTTGATATACTGTATGAATATTGGATCTTTTTTCCCGATGGAACTCGTATCATATCCACAGCATTGTACGTCTGTCATGTATCTTGTTGGCTTCAGTCTTGTGGAGATGGAAGATGGGATCTCATGTATTGTATTGCCTCCTATCTGCCTCGTGTTTCGGGCTGGCGTAAGTGCTGTGATTGCGTCGCCTTGGCGCAGCCATCGTGACCCCCCCCCCCCCCCCCCCCCCCTCGCTGTGCCCTATCCTGTCTCTCTGTCTCTGTGCTGCATGGTTTTGACATGACTACTGAATGCTCCCAACTAACGTCTTAATTCTCTGGATGCTTTTGTACCGTTTTTCTCGTTTGTCACCTTGTGAAAGATGTAAGTTGATTTCCCGATGAAATTACTGATGACATTCCATATTTACTGGATGTGAATCTTGATTAAAGGTGATTGTATTTAATCATAAGTAGTGCTGTTTATGGCTAAACATGCGAGTTTGAAGGTGGTCTGGCGTTTGGAAGCAGGTGAGTTTCAGTTTAAAATGGTAAATCGATTAACAACATCTTTTGATACCTTAAGAGGTAATATCCAAAATATTACATAATATTAACATAGAACACAGAAAGACAAAAAGGAAAAGTCTAAAAAACAACAATTCATTGTCACCGATGTATTTCCCTCTTTATTATTCATTGAATCGTCTCCTGACCCCTCAAATTAGTCTCGGGACCCGATCCCCAGGTTGGCATAAACTGAATGAGAGCATTCTTTTATTTTCTTCAGGTAAAAAGCAACTGACCACCACTTGAACAGTGTGTTTGCTGACCTGTCGAGGTTTATCCTCTCACCTTGCAGGATGTACAGGTATAGGACCCCATAAGGTCACTGTTGAGTCACAGGCCAGTGGAACACACTGAGACCACATCCTGGGACTTGATGTTTACAACCAGAGAGGGCAGCAAAACACTGCTTCACGAACGAACACTTCACCCCAAAAATGACTCTTTTTATATCAATCACTCGCCCAATGTTGCCTTGAATTTAGAAGAAAACTCTTTTTCTCGCACGCCACCAAACAGAGAATCAAAGACGGGTTTGCTGTTGACAGTGACCCCCATTTACTTCAATAGGTCAACACTCCTCTGTTCTTTTCATTCTTTGTTCCCTGTTGAGTTATGTGAGAATTCAGAGTTTCACAGAGTGAGTGATTGATATTCAAATGGTCATTTTGGAGGTGAAATATTCCTTTGAGTTACTCTTCAACTGTCTCTGGCAGGTGCCCTTACCTTATTGAAGTGCAATGTTAAAATGTTGGAGTACTCCTTTAATTCTTCTTCAGCTGAAAGACAAAGCAGGTGACAGATAGACGATGCATGAGTACGAGTGAGATGAGCGCTAGTGTCAGCGCGCTGTCCTCATCTGCTTCTGTCCGTGTCACAGTGGAGGATCTGGAGCGCAACGATGGGTCAGCAGAGAGGCCGTATTTCATGTCGCAGAGCCTGCTCAGCCTCCTGAAGAAGTCCAATGAAGAAGCCAAATCTGTGGATTAAGTGTGTGTGCGTGCGTGTGTGTGCGCGTGTGTGTGTGTGTGTGTGCGTGTGCGTGTGTGTGTGTAAATCAGAACTTAAGGAGGAATTACGATGCCATTCCGGTGTATGTACAACAGTATGTTTGTGTCTTGCTGTCAAATGAGATGAGTAATGTGTGTATGATATTGATCCTTTTGTATTTTGTTTCAAAGCCTTCAGCCCATTGGCTCCTGTATTCGCCCAACAAGGATTCTTTTATATCTGATGGAATATGGGAGCTTGAGTTACAGATGATACTTGTCGTCAAGTGAAGCAGCAGCTTGCCTTACAACTCGTGTTTTTCTTTGTACATTTTGGTATTATTGTGTCACGTGTGTGTATTCTGTCGTGCAGTTTACGTGGAAGCTTGAAGAGTCCAAGAGAATCTTTCAAAGTGATTTCCAGTTCATGGTTGAATGTAGCCTGTTAATACATGACTGAAGCTGTGCTTTATCAGTTCAATAACTATATTGCACTGTTTGCAATTTGCTCACCAAACCAAAGTTGCTGAACTGCCGCCAGTAAAAAGCTGCGTGTGCGACTCAAAGCCTTGAGAGATGACAGATGACCCACGTCATTCCAAGTCTTCATGTTTTAATAACTTCTGTTCTTTTTGTTATTCATACTCCAAATAAATACAACATATCCATGATTAATGTGCAGATGTTGAGTTTGTAAGGAAGTTGTCAGTTTTACGTTGCCTTTCAATTTATTGTAAACTAATAAAAGTGTATGTTGCCATATCAGGACAAGAAAACAAAAGAAGCCGCTGCTTCCTAGGTTTATATGTGTACAGTAACACGGTTTGTTTTTATCAGTATTTTGATAACACTGACAAATGACACGTTTTTGAAGAAAATGCCATTTGAAATAGAGCATTCGGCTAAATATACTTGATCATCTCCTTAAAAATGCGTTATGTATCTCCAGCTTATACACTGACAAACATAAATCTGTATTGTGTTCATACCTGAGGAATCAGGTCACTGCTCATAATCGAACAATATAAGTACAAAGTTTACAAATAATTTCTGACGATGCTTCCTATATCTGGAGCAGCATACATGATAGTTGCCCAACATTTATGGTATTTCTAAAAAGAAATAAACTGACCACGAGACCGTTACGCGCGAGACCCACAGGGTTAATGTGACGCTGTGAGCTCACGTGTACAGGTTGCTATGCAACACCGGACACTAGCAGAAGACTTGGTGCAGGTCACGGTAACACGGCGTGCACGTTTCCTCTGACAACACAACAACAGTAACACGCGCGGGGATGGCGTTCAGCGCCGAGCCCAAGAAACCTGCTCTGCACGACCAGATGACGGAGATGCAGCGAAAGATCCAACTTCTGGGTGAGTGCGTTCATCCGAGCGCCGATCATGAAACTCGCATCTAACCCCACGCATTGTCGATGTAATGATTACATGTGTCCACCAGAGTGCGACAGAACTGCGTCCTACGAGAGCTCTCAGTGCGCCATCAAGAAGAACAGAGAGCGCATCCTGCAGCTGAGGCAGGACAACAAGGAGCTCTACAGGAAGCTGGCACAGGTTAATGCTGTGAGTCCCACAACGTCCCCCTCTCTGCTGCTTCTCCTCTGTCCTCACTCCGTCATCAGAACTGACTTTCTTACCAATTACAATCGTTCCTTTTGTGTCTCGCCTCCTCCAGGGTGATGAAAATGTGGTCAAAGTGGCCTTTCAGGACCGAGGGTTGGAGAAGGATGCCTACCGCAACATGTCGGCCAAGGTGACGGGAAGCAGCATCAATACTGTTCGACGTCATGCTTCATAGCGGCGGTGTTGTTCACCCTTATTATTATTAATAGATCATTGAGATATGTTTTCATATCAAAATGATATTGTTGGACTATTTTCACCAAAGGGTTTCCCACTGTTAACCCCTCCATATGTAACAACACAACCTGAAATGGAGAAAGTTCTCTGCAGCTCTCTCTGCTTCCCGCTCACTGTCTTCATGTCTTTTCCCAGGCAGCTCTGACGACACTGGAACAGAGGGTGCTGTGCAAGGTGCAGCGGCTCAACGCCCTGAAACACACCACCCAGACCCAGCAGCGCCGCCTCCAAGAGCTGAAGATGGAACACCAGAGAAGGAAACCAGAGGGCAGCGGTGGAGCACCGTCTGCTGATGCTCGCACTCAGAAGAAGGAGGAAGATGCCATGGTGGTTACCTCATACGCACTACATCAAGCTAATCCTGTTTTTCACACATAACGTCACAGTACGCAGTAGCCAATGTGCACGTGTGTCTTCAGAACCTGCGGGCGCTGGAGAACAGTCTGGAGAAGACCCAGTTCAAATGCAAAGAGGCCGAGAACATCATGATGAACTATCAGAAACTCAAAAGTCACCTGCAGGTCAGTCCAACATACCCACTGTATCAGGTTCACCTGCTGAGTGTATGACGGAGGTGTTGTAATAACTAGTGTGTCCTTGTGCTGAGCTGCAGATTCTGGACATTATTTTGCAACTTGTGCAAGTACAAATGTGGACGCTGTGCATTCTCCATGAGCAGACACTCTGTTCTGTACACAGCCTGCTAATAATATAGGAATGATGTGCAGAAAGACATGGATGTTCCTCTGCAGGGTAAAGGGCTGTACTGACACTGGCTTGTGTTTGTGATAAACGTTGAGTGAGACGTCCACAGTCGTGCAGTACTCCCGTTACACTAAACCTGACCTCTGTTTTTAAACCTGACCTCTGTTTTTAAACCTGACCTCTCTGTTTTTAAACCTGACCTCTGTTTTTAAACCTGACCTCTCTGTTTTTAAACCTGACCTCTCTGTTTTTAAACCTGACCTCTCTGTTTTTAAACCTGACCTCTGTTTTTAAACCTGACCTCTCTGTTTTTAAACCTGACCTCTGTTTTTAAACCTGACCTCTGTTTTTAAACCTGACCTCTCTGTTTTTAAACCTGACCTCTGTTTTTAAACCTGACCTCTCTGTTTTTAAACCTGACCTCTCTGTTTTTAAACCTGACCTCTGTTTTTAAACCTGACCTCTGTTTTTAAACCTGACCTCTCTGTTTTTAAACCTGACCTCTGTTTTTAAACCTGACCTCTCTGTTTTTAAACCTGACCTCTGTTTTTAAACCTGACCTCTGTTTTTAAACCTGACCTCTCTGTTTTTAAACCTGACCTCTGTTTTTAAACCTGACCTCTCTGTTTTTAAACCTGACCTCTGTTTTTAAACCTGACCTCTCTGTTTTTAAACCTGACCTCTCTGTTTTTAAACCTGACCTCTCTGTTTTTAAACCTGACCTCTCTGTTTTTAAACCTGACCTCTCTGTTTTTAAACCTGACCTCTGTTTTTAAACCTGACCTCTGTTTTTAAACCTGACCTCTCTGTTTTTAAACCTGACCTCTCTGTTTTTAAACCTGACCTCTCTGTTTTTAAACCTGACCTCTCTGTTTTTAAACCTGACCTCTCTGTTTTTAAACCTGACCTCTGTTTTTAAACCTGACCTCTGTTTTTAAACCTGACCTCTCTGTTTTTAAACCTGACCTCTCT
>NC_136644.1:1498766-1643585 GCF_949748355.1 Melanostigma gelatinosum
AGTGAGCCACCAGGCCTCCGGGTCAGCATGTCTCAGAGGCTCGAGGGCGCGAGGCCATTTTAACTCGCACGATCCTGTAGGCGCGCGCTGTCAGAAGAGTTGCTGTAACCCAACCTCAGGTAAGACGCATTTAAGCCCGCGACAGGTTATCGGGAAACCATTTGACGTCACCAGGAAGTCGAGTTCATGTTGCTTATACACGCTGAATATGTAGATGTTTCTGATCTGTACACAAATCATCCACATGTGTGCTTCAGTAACAGCCAAAGACAGGGTGCATGTTGGCTGTGGCAGCTTTAGTTTTTCCTCATGTGAAGAAATATTATTTCCATAAATTAAATTCAAAATAGTCAGGGATTAAGGTTACATGATATATTTCATATTTATATTGTGTGATACCACAGACTACGTGTTTATAATGCTAAACCTGAGTAGTATTGAAGTGTTCAGAGAGCCATTTCAGTGTCAGGTGAGTAAAGGCCTCGCTGGAGAGCTTGTGGATCACTCTGAGGTGAAGATGAGGACAGAGAGTGTGTGCTTTAGTCTCATCAGGAGTCGAGTGAACTGGAATGATGGGAAGTGAAATGAAACCAAAATGTGACATAATTATATCTCACAGTGTACAGCCAACCGGGAAGGAGGCCAATCCAACACGCACTCCCACACCATGCGAGAGCATCCTCCGCCCACAAACACAGAGAACAGTCAGTCCTCCTGATGAATACCAGAGGCTGTTCAGTTTCACACCGTCTCTGCATGGATATTGTTTCTGGACGTGCACATCTCTGAACAAGGTCTTCATCAGGATCCAGGAGACGCAGGCTTGTGGTGAAGTAAGGAAAGTGTTTGTTTTATTGTATTCGCAGCGTCTTCATAATGATATCCAGGATGCTGTCGAAGAAACACTGTTCATAGCTACGGTTGTTTATGGAACGGAATGTGGATTTAATATGAAAAACATATCTTGTTATGGTCAGATTGAGAATTGACATGATAGTTATATTATGTTTCATATCATATTTTCATTGATTGTTCTCATGATGTGGTGATCGAATGAGACTGTATTAATGAGCATACAAACACATATAATGTACACTATGTAGATCATGTTCATTGTCATCTCGGTGCAAAATAATGTTCTAATAGTGCTTCTTTAAAAAGACAGATTCCAGCTGAAAGCTGTATCGAGCGTTCCTCAAGTTAGACAAACATGACTTTATGTATCGTAGAGGTTCATGCCCTTTTTGTTCTGAAGGGATGAACTGAATTATAATCATTCAGTGTGCTGTACAAGTTGAGTTAAACTAAAACATATTTCTGTCCCAGGTTGGTAAATCTAATCATCAATTTTTATGCTCAGTTTCAACTACGACTAACTCAGTTCTTTAGTACTGATCTTCTAGATTTTAACGTTGACGAACCATCTTCGATGGTTGTAAAAAAACACGTAAAATTGCAAGAAGATGTGACTGACGGTGTGCGTCTGATGCTTCCACGCTCTCCTCCGAGCACAGACGAGGCAGCAGGTGTGGGAGAGAGCTGACGAGCTGTGAGTGGGCCGGTGAGCGTGACACAGAATCGGAGATGAGGACCGTTGTTCCTGTGAACGGAGGCGGTGATGGAGGGGAGTCCCGCGGCCTCCGCAGCCGGGTGGGCAGGATGAAGAAGCTGCTGCGGCTCAAGCCGAGTCACTGCGTGGACGTCCACACGGACACGGAGCCCGGCGTGTGGCTGACCCGCTTCCAGTTGTTGGACACCGATGGACAGTACGAGGTGAGTCAGAACCACACCAGGTGTCTGTGATTGTACCTGAGAACTCTTGCTGTTGTTCTCCTTCAGATCTAAATAGTTCCACTCAGGACATCGCCCACGCCAGCAGACATTTACTGACCCTGAGAATGCAGAATACATCACACACTCTGCAGGAGCTATATGTGTCTCTGTGGGTGGCTGAGAGTTTTCAACCAGCATGTTTTCGGCATCGTCTTGCATGCATGCTTCCAATTGTTGCTTGCCTGTCACCGCATCACCCATTCATGTGTCTAATGAGAACTAATCGAGGTACCTCCTGCCACTTTCTCTGCTCTTTTGTTCAGCCTTTGTGGAGAGGCTGGGCGGTGCGGGCAAACATGGAAGAATGGTGGTAGATTTTGAGTTCAGAGAGACTCATTAGAGAAACAAAAAGCTCATTATGTTCGAGCTGAAAGAGCAGCGGGCAGCCGGATTTAAAGACGTCCCATCGGCTCAGCTTCTCTGGTACCACGATGTGTTGCTGCACGACAATTTGTCAGTGGATGTAATGAAATGCCACGTTTTCAGTACTGAAAGCTCTTAATTTGTACAATTTCCTAATTTAGTATTCCTGGATGCCACAATGTTGAAGCTGGTGTTTAGATGCAGAGCTGTCTGATGAGGTATGTTGTCGGCACGCCCCTGATACCACGGCAGCAACAGAAGCTCCGGGCTGCCGACAAAAACTGTCCCGACTGGATTCTTTACGGGTCGTGAGTGACACCAGCACGTCGATACCGGCCTGAAAACATTTCCTGCTGCATCTTCATAATGAGCCTCTTGATCCAGACAGTTCGTCTTTTTACACCAGATATCACAGTGTTGTCTTTGCCGCATGTTTCTGTCAGGAAAAAGTTTAAGACATTATATTTAAAATGAGTCTTTAGTTGGACATACAACTGGAATAAAGCCACACTACTATTACACATGGATGTCAAAGTTAAAGTTTAGTCTGACTCACATAATGTACAATCTGGGCAACATTTATTTGTTGAACTACATTGACGTTTTTTCAATATTTTACATACATTTCTTTATATATGTATATGTCTTTATATACATTTCTTATTTATTGCAGGATTTATTGTAAAGGCTAATTTATTTATTAAATATTAAATACAGTGGCATTCCATATTATTCCCCTGATCCTCATTGGTCAGTAGAGCTAGCCCCGCCCACGTCTTTCTCGTTAGCCCCGCCCCCTGGTAGAGAGCGCTGCCTCCTCGTCCTCCTCACGCGCAGGCTGCTCGTCGCGCTGTCACTCTGTCGATGTGACGCTCCGACGTCTGGACGCAACTCGGCTCCACCAGATCATGCTTTGTTCCATGAATTCTCAAAAATGAAAGTTGTAACTCAGACGGCAGTGAAGAGCCGGAGGACGGCGCTGATTCCTTAATTTCCACCTGCGCTGCGGATTGAATCACCTGCAGCAAAAGAAAAGGAGTTTAATTAAAGACGCACAAGGAGACTTTGGGATTTATTCTCTCGGGGAGCAACACAAACATGGGCAAATGGCACTTATCGATGGTACGTCAAATGAAATGCGTTCATTGAACGAGTTGGAATAGATTGACGCAAGAGGCGATGCCGCTTTCTTTACTTCTTTGTGTTCTCCACTGGTGTTGCGGATAGAATGCTTTGGTTCGTGGAGATGTAACGTCTCATTGTGTCTGCAGCTGGCGCACTGCTTCTGAGTTTCTGTCATGTGACAGAAGTTGTTCTTAAGCATCTGCTTGCAAACCCTCATATCTCAGTCTGGCCTCTTGTGTATAAATCCTGTGATTGAATAAACGGATAACTTGGATCAATCAGATCAAATCGTTGACTGTCCAGTGAGAGACGTCATGATGGATCGTAGATGGATTTTTCTAGCTGTGACATGTTAAATGAACATGTGGAGTGACAATAAAAAGCACTCTCTTAGTGCTGGACCGTTTATTATCACTCCAGATATGATAAAGTTATCACCTGGAGGCGTTTTAGTAACACATTTAGTAACACATTTTTACAAATACAGCGTAAAACAATATATAACGCTCTACAGCTAACGCTGCGACAAATATTGTGAAATGATTGTTTTCATATGAGTCACACTTATTACACAAACCCGGAGAGTTTCTATTGTTTCTCTGCAGTAACAGCATGAAGTGTGTGTGGAGACGTACGACTGCTGCTCTAAACGGTGCAAAGTAAGAATGAGACGAAGGGAAAGCGGTGAGACGGTCGATACGTTGTGTTTGTGGACACAGCAGTGAATGTGTCGTTTATATTTCACTACGTTTGAATGTGTCGTTCAGTCCGGGTGCGTGTGCGTCAGAGTCCAAGGCTGCGTCACACGCAGCCTCTCAAGAATGAAGTGAATTGAGGTTGAGTTTGACAAAATGACTCGGTCTGGAGGTGTATTTAATTCGTTGACTGAATTATTTGATGTCCTTCTGTCATGTTGTATTTGACACCTGGACAGGAGTTCAAGCACATTAAAGTCTGCCGTGTCTGCCGTGTCATGAGGAAAGGAACAGAAGGCTGAATGGCGTATTTGAGTTGTTATTCGCCAGATCTTGATGGCCTTGCTTCCTGTCCTGCAGGATCCGGTGCAGGAGTGGGGGGAGGAGGAGGAGGACGGGGCTGTGTTTGGCGTCACGCTGCGCAGGGAGCCCGTCCCGCCGAGCTCGGACACGCCGGAGCTCCCGACGGCCTTCGGCTTCGTCCAGTACCACACGGTGAAGGTGCGCAGGCTGAAGGCCGGCACCCTGGAGCGCCTGGTCACCCACCTGCTGGACCCCGAGCACCAGGAGCCCGACTTCATCCGGGTCTTCCTCTGCACCTACAGGGCCTTCACCTCCACCAGCACCCTCATCGCGCTGCTGTTTCAGAGGTGAGAAAGCGTCCACACCAAAGCTCTGAGACATATGTTTAAAAAGCACCACATAAGGGTTCAAGCCGCTGGTCTGCAAGCCCACATTAGAGGTCCTGAAGAGATCTTCACGGTTCAGCACTTCACATTTATCCCGGTAAATAGAGTTGGGTGAGAAGAAGAAGGGTGTTTTGCCACCATGTGCTACGTACTGTATGTAAGTGGAGCGTAACCAGGTTTCACAAGATGCCAGATGCACAAACATTTCCCAGAGACGGCAGCTGTTGAACACCTTCATGTCGCCTCAGCTATTCAAGAGGCAAAGCTCTGGTGACGCGTTGCAGGTTTGTGTGACGGGTGTTATCGCCAGGAACCAAACAAAGCAGTGCGTGACTCACCCTCCACGCCCAGCCGAGCTGCTAACCCGACACACTGAGATTTCATTTGACTGACCGTAAGGAATGCATTTAATACGCTTCAGGGCTCGACACAGAAAGCCTCATTGGGTTCAAACTCTCGTAGGAGATTTCCATCACAAATGTTTCGTATTGACGACGTATTCTTTCTTCAGATGAAAGCGGCTCAGGTCCAGTTCACAGAGCTGCTCTTTGGTGTCTCAGGTCCTTTCAGCTCACCTTTGCTGAATGCACTGAAGGAAGCTGTGGCCATCAGTGCTGCTCAGCTGATGTGGTATTCGGCAAACAGTCGCCCTCATATCTGTGGTACTGGTGGCAACAGGTTTCCTGTGAGCTTCATGTGAGGTCAGGACAACCTGTCAACACTTTTCCCTCTTTTGCCTCCAAGGATTGTGCAGAGGATGTAACAACCTGCTCTTAAACCTGATCGGTGCTGCGTAAATTACAATTGACTGATCTTATGTTTTTGATCATTTGTGTCACGCTTTGATGCAGGAAAGAGAATTACCAGGTGATACAACTTTAACGCAGCGATATGCTTCAGTTATGCTCCACATGTATTTTTATTGTGTCATAATTTATCCTTAAGGGAAACGTGTCGATTTATAGTTCACACTAAAATACTTCAGCCATGATTTTCCGCTCGCCAACAGTTTTTAGAGTGAATGTCAAAAGCTGCAGATCAAAGGCAAATCTGCGTCGGCTCAGCGCTCGCACGTTGGCGCTCGAGCGTTCCGTGTGAACTGATCAGTGACGGTGATCTGTCGGGGCGTCGCCCGGGGAGCGACGGCCAATGAGAGCGTGAGACGAGGGTTGAGGGGAGACCTGGCGTCACCTGTAACAAGAGGAACTTCACTGGATGAGCAACACGTACCAAACGGTGTTTGATGTTTGCATGAGTGTACGTGACACAGAGGCTGTGTTTGAATTCAGAATGCACTGCATACGAGCTACGAAATACACGCTTTTACCAGCAGACTGTTCACGCTGAAGTGACGGCCGGTCTCGAGGCCAGCGGCGCCGTCATATCTCTGAAAACGTTGCAAGAAATAACCGGTATTATTACCGACTGGAAGTCGGTTACTCTGCTACTCTGGCCACAGTGTCTCTGCAGGGATGCAGAGTGTTGCAGGACATTTCCACAGGATGAACCACCTGTTAGAGGACCGACCCTGGGACATTTACAGGATGTCTTCTATCACCACGAGGTCAACATGTTGTCCCTTCAAGTACTGAGTATCACTGACCGTAGCTCTCAGCTGATTGTGTTTACCTTCATTCCACAGAGATGACTCAGTGGCCAACCTGGATCACACCGTCTGCCCACGCAGGTGAGAGCGGTCACTCCTCGATGAAGCTGAAGAGGACTGACGCACTGTGACTAACTCTCTTTCATGTCCCTGATCATTCCATCAGCACCTTACCCCCGGTGGTCCGGCTGTGGCTGGAGGAATACGGTGAAGACTTCCACGAGCCCCCTCAGTATCAGGCCCTCCGCCTGTTGTGCGTCCACTTGCGGCGTCGCCTCCGTTTCAGACGCTTGGCTCAGACTGCAGAGCGCCTCCTCAAGAGGCTCCAGGCACCAGGTACGGGGAGCAGCACACGGGATTGTGATGGATTGGGGATCGTATAAAATGCAGTTCGTTGTCGTTTATGAATTTGTTTGTTTGACAGATTGCAGCCAGTCTTCGTCACAGCACAGCGGTGAACCGCTGCAGCAGGAGCACCGAGATCAGGAGCACAGAGATCAGGAGCACAGAGATCAGGAGGACGGAGATCAGGAGCACAGAGATCAGGAGGACAGAGATCAGGAGGACGGAGATCAGGAGCACAGAGATCAGGAGCACAGAGATCAGGAGGACGGAGATCAGGAGCACAGAGATCAGGAGCACAGAGATCAGGAGGACGGAGATCAGGAGCACAGAGATCAGGAGGACGGAGATCAGGAGCACAGAGATCAGGAGGACAGAGATCAGGAGCACAGAGATCAGGAGCACAGAGATCAGGAGGACAGAGATCAGGAGCACAGAGATCAGGAGGACAGCGGAGAGACGGACGCCAAGGAGGAAGAGAAATGCAACTTTATGGACTTCGCTGTGAGAGAAGTGGCGGAGCAGCTGACCCGGTTGGACGCTGTAGGTTTCATTAACGAACGTCTGGAAGCTCACGTTTGTGCCGGTGTGGGTCACTCCTTCATATTGTGTCTCCTTGTCTCCTTGTCCCTCAGGAGCTGTTCGTCAGAGTGGAGCCCTTCCACTGTTTGGGCTGCGTCTGGTCACAACGCGACAAGAAGGAAAACAGAAACCTGGCGCCCACCGTCCGCGCCACCATCTCCCAGTTCAACGCCGTCACCAACCGCGTCATCACCTCGCTCCTCTGCCCGCCCTCCCCCAACCCTTCCACCTCCTCTCCCATCTCCTCACCCGGCTCCTCCTCGACCTTCCTGTACTCCTCCGCTGCTCCCAGCTCACCTCGCTGCTCTCGCACCAGCCCCGGACACAGGGCGCGCGTCATCGAGGGCTGGATCGCTGTTGCTCAGGTCAGGGTTGGAACAAGTTCAGCATTTAGTTGATCGTCGAATGCACAAATGAACATAACTGTTGTGAAAACAACACAGCGTGACTGTGTTCTCTCTCTGCAGGAGTGCAGGCAGCTGAAGAATTTCTCCTCTTTGAGGGCCATCCTTTCAGCCCTGCAGTCCAACTCTTTGTATCGCCTCAAGAAGACCTGGGCCGCCGTAAGCAGGTCAGCAAACTAGTGCAAGTGCTCTGAAATACAAAAAGAAAATCAGGTCCATGGTGGGTTTCTCTGAATCATTTGTCTTTGTTTGAGCATGCAGCCTTGTCTTAACAGATGTCATTTGTTTGGTTTCAGGGAAAGCATGAACACCTTTGACCACCTGAGTGAGACGTTCCCCGATGAGAACTGTGTGCTGACCAGCAGAGAGATCCTGCTGGAGGTAACTGTGAGATGATGCTTCTGACCAGCTGTCTTCAGAGGCAGGTGGAGGAGTGTTTTCCTGATTGAATTGATGCACTAAAGGAGTCGCTGAACTCTGTTGAATGCAGAAAGACAATAGCAGGTTGCTCGTGCATTTTCTACCACACGGACTGTTTGTCCCTGACCCGTTCTGTGTCCTTTGTTCGCTGTGAAAGCGAATTGATAAGAATGTGTATTTAGCGCTGTTATCAGCAGCCAAGTTTCTATAGAGTAATGAAAAGCTCACTGTTGGCAGCCGACACAATAAAACTACAAATAAAAGTTTGTTTGGCAAAGAAGTTACAGAGAGACACGTAGCAGCACCGTGTCAGCAGGCGCTCCGCCCTGAAGAGAAGGACTGTATGAAGTATGTGCTTTGTTGTCGTCTCATGCTCTTTGCAGTTGTTGTGTTTCATCGAGTTGACGTGGCACGTTGTCTGTTTCCTGCAGGATGGGACTCCTCCAGATGGCAGTGCCCCCCCGGGCTCAGTCACCAGGCCTGTAAGGAAGCCGGCATCATTTTCTTTGGAATAAATAACCTCGTGTGGTTTTTCTGATCACCAAAGTGAAATGAATGTCTCGGATATAACGCTTAAAAATGAAAGGCAGATGTCTCTGTGTTTTTCTGGATCATCAATTCTACTTCCCTAAAAGTCACATGATTTCAAGCTCATTTCATTTTCTAAAGTAGTCACCAGATGTCCAGTTCCCCCTCCTTCAGTCTGTTGATGCAGAGATAACTGACGTGTGTGTGCAGTTGTTTCTCACAGTTTGGCAGCGTACGTAGTCCGGGTGGGGCTGTTTGCTGTTTATACCCCCCTATTCACTCTGTGTGTAGATAGCGATGGTCTTATGTCTCCAGGTTTCTGTGTACACTTCTACTCCAGCGACACTGTCATTACTGTCTTACTTTCACCGACGTGACGCATCGTGAGCTCAATGTTACGCTCAAGTTTCTTACTCTTTCTTACTTCATGATAGTTTTCCATGAGAGCCAATTTAAAGAGTACGAATGAAACATTTCCACCTTCTTTTGCGGATATGTTAAATTAAATGTTAGTAAGACGTTGATTCTCACTTCTGCAGCCGTTGTGGTTCCCAAAATGTAAACCGCGTCTTGATTTTGTGTCCTCAGAGCTTCAGCAGTGGGGTTGTGCCGTACCTGGGCACCTACCTGACTGTCCTCACCATGCTGGACACGGCTCTGACTGACACTGTAGAGGTAAGGACACACCTCGCCTCCACACCCTCCTGGAGTTTCTCTGATATTTGTAACGCTGTTCCTTTTTTACACAGGGCGGACTCATCAACTTTGAGAAGCGCAGACGGGTAGGTGTCGCCTCCTAGTGGTGTTTTGCATGAACGACTACAGTCGTTGTCACTTGTACTGACTTGAACTCGATATTTGTATGTTCTGCCATGTTCTGTTTGTGTTCTATGGTTTAATCTGTGCGTTGGTTTATTTCTTTCTCTGGTAGGAGTTTGAGATTCTCTCTCAGATTCGGCAGCTTCAGGCTTCCTGCTCCCGCTACAGCCTCCCAGTGAATCCTCACATCGCCGCCTGGCTGCAGGCTCACACACTGCTCACAGACCAGGAGAGGTGAGACCATAGAAAGAGGGAAGGAGTTAAACAGACATTCACACTGAGATCAACGTAACAGGATGGCCAGTTTGATGTGAACCATTGCCAGCACGTCGCAGACTCACTGGGGTTTACCAGGAACAACCTCATGAGCAGCACGGAGGACGTGTTCATTTTTCATCTCTCGTTTCCTAAAATTGCGTTTCTCCGTCTGCTGAAGCTACGAGCTGTCTCGTGATCTGGAGCCTCCAGTCGACCCCTGTCCCAGCTCTCCCAACTCGTGGAGCAGTCGTCTGCTGACGAAGAAACTTGCCTCGTAAGTCTGCAAATAGAGTATTTATGAGTCCTTTCAAATGGTTCCCACATCTTTATCTTGCAAAAGGTTATCCAGGGAAAGGTACACGCCTAAACTGTGTGTGTGTGTGTGTGTGTGTGTGTGTGTGTGTGTGTGTGTGTGTGTGTAGGTTGCGAACAGGCAGCTACAACTCCCTGAGGAAGACCCACGCTGACCAGATCAGTGTGTCATCTTCTGGCTCCAGCAGTTCAGAGTTGGAGGACCTCTCTGTCCCCCAGCCCTCCCCCTCCCCCCTCAGACTCAAACTCAAGGTGCTCTATCGTTGCAGTGTGTGGAGATCGTCAGGCTCAGAGTTCACAAACTTAAAACAACCAACATCTCTGTCTCTCTCTCTCTCTGTGTCTATCTGTCTCTCTGTCTCTCTCGCTCTCCCTCTCTCTCTCTGTCTCTTTCCCTCTCTCTCTCTCTCTCTCTCTCTCTCTCTCTCTTTCCCTCCCTCAGGCTCTCTCAGGCTCTCCTCATGACGTTGCAGAGGATTTGTCCTCCAGCTCCTCGTGCTCCTCCTCTCCCAGTCTCTCCAGCTCCTCCTGCAGCTCCTCCCATCCGGACCTCAGCTCGTCCTCTCTGGTGCTGAGCCCGGAGTCGTCTTCGTCCGGCTGCTGCTCTCAGGCCGTGCTGCCCGTCTACAACAAACAGGTCGCTGACTCGTGTATCATTCGGGTCAGCGTGGAGTCCGTCAGCAACGGGAACGTCTACAAGAGCATTCTGGTGAGAGCGATGTTGTGTTTCTGAGGTCGGACGGCTGGTTTCTGGTTGACTCGAGTCCAAACGCTTTCTGAGATATGAAACACAATGGAAAGACAGAAGAAGAGGAAGGAGTTCATGTCAGCCTCATTATGTGGAAAGAACTGTTCTCAGCCTTATATTTATGAATGAACCCTTAAAGACAGCATTATTAATCTTCTATCTAAATAAAACCACTGGCTTTAAAGTGCAGGTGGTTGTCACATCTGTCGATAGTCTGAATGACATCATTGTTGTATTTTGACGTCTGGCCGTGTGCTTCATCTCCAGCTGACCAGTCAGGACCACACGCGTCAGGTGATCGAGAGGGCTCTTGAGAAGCACAGCATGGAGGACGGCAGCTGCCAGAACTTCAACCTCTGCCAGATGCTCAGCAATGGAAAAGGTGAATATTTCCTCCCCGGCCTTTTCCTCCAGCCGTCGAATGTTTGCATGTAAAACGTGCTCGTCCCAGAACTCTGAGGCCGACTTTTCTCTTTTTGTCAGTAACTTGTGATTAACTACGAGACCACCGATGACGTGTAGAACTTAAAGCTGATAATGAACTGAACTACAAAGCTGCCAGTCGAGCAGCATCAGACCGAACACTTACCGTTTAAGAGACACGAGTCGTTCTTCTGTTTCCTTTTACAAACATCAACCTTTTTTAAAATGCCGGCATTTCTGAAAACAACCCTTCGTATCATTCTGAGAAACATCTGTAATCACTACGTGAAATAGAAGCCGGTGATTGCAGGCTGGTGGGAAACAAGTTGCACCACTTCATTCCTCTTTCTGCCTCAGATCTTCAGATCCCCGACAAAGCCAACGTGTTTTATGCAATGTGCACCTCCGCCAACTACGACTTTGTGCTGCGTCGGCGCTGGAGGAGCCAGGGGAGACGTCTGGGCTCCTCCTCCAGCACTGGAGCTCAACAGCGGTCCGCCAAGTGACGAGCATCTGACCCGGCTGAATGTTAGGAGTTCACCTAGAGGACGAAGGGGCTCCCCCCCCCCCAACAGCACTCGTATGGCCGTTTGTACCGACTCACCGCCATGAGATCGTCTGAAATGGAGACTCGCAAACGACCACTGCTGACAGATAATCCTGAGGAGTTCTCATCAAGGGAGCAACACTGAAATGTGGCATAGCAAGAATTACTCTGGACTGTTTAAAGAGTAATGCAAGAAGAGCGGAATGCCCAAGTACACAGAGGTGAGACACCAAGAAAGACAAAGGGATTCTCATCTTAAACAGCAACACGTGTGTTCATTGTGGCGGCAGGACTCGTGCAGCAGATGTGGGACTTTTGCTTCAGCCCGTGTGGCCGAATGACTCGCTCTGAACAAAGCACGGTGACTCAGTCTGCTGTTAGTCGATGAGTCAACATTTCAATGGAGAGCAACAAGACGCCCTCAGATCAAATGGTGTTTGGACTCCAGACAGCGAGTTCCCAGTCGTCTGTAATAAGTATTCAGTTGTCTTCTACTCGTGGATTTAAATGTTTTATTTTAACTTACGGGACTTTTATCAACTTAAATTATTAAATGCATTTCAGTATTCAGCTTTTAGGGCATGAGGGAAATGTGTGTTTTGATTCTCTCTCCAGTCTTCAATGCTAAAATGTTAAGTGTACTTAAATGGCTTTTGTCTCATAAGCTCAACTCAACACGTTTGCATTATTTTGAATGAAGAAAGACAACTTTTGACTGTCTGCTGTAAAGGAGACTGTTTCCCTCACTGGTGGTGAAGGCTGCTGGTCACTGCAGTCTGTAATCGTGAGGCAATTCAAGAACAACAGACTCTACAAGCAGTGAAGCTCACATCCCTGTGAGGCTGCGAGTGATCTGAAGAATGGTTCGTGTCTGCGTGTGTGAATGTAATATCCTCTCAGTGATGTGAAATCCTCCCCGACACTCTGAAGGCAGTTTTCTGCAAGTATTAAAAGAGACGACTGGTGTGAAGGTAGATTCTAGAGTGGTTTTAAAATGAACAAAGAGACGCTGGTGAAGTTTCCCATCAGTTCGGGGCAGGATTTTACATCCGTGTGCAGCTTCGATGCTGCTGTGGTTCGCTGTAAGTCCGGTGAAAGGTCGGTAACAAAGGTCTGGCAGCTGCAATCAACATACAGAAGGAAGGACGAGTCGACAGAGATCTTCTGTTTCTGTCTGTCATTGTAGGTTTTCATGTCTATTCTCCAGTATGTCTGAGATGTTAGTGAAGTTACTGTGTGCAAGTTGTAACTGAAGCCTAAATGTCTTTGCTCTCATGTTTTCTTTCAACAGATTCTTTATTTTTAAAGTTCGCACTTAAAGAGTATTATAAGTATTAATGTACACTAATAAAGCCAATTCACTGTTTATCACGGTGGTTTCTTTCATCCGGAGGATGGGTCTCCGTGCACGGCTGTCGCAGAGACGTAATGTCTTGAGTTTGTCCGTCGGTCCCATTCTCGTCTGTGTGATGACTCGAGGACACCTGGAGGATATTTCTTCACATTTGGCAAAAACATCTACTCGGACGCAACGATGGACTGATTCGATTTTGGTGATCAAAGGTCTCTGGGACCTCACAAAACCCCCTTTTGGCCGTCACTCTAGAATTGATAAAATGATGGAAGTCATGATATTTTACATGCACGAGGTCAACTTATAGTTGCACCTTTTTTCTGCTACATGTGTACTTAACAGTGATGTCTAATCTTTACCTTTATCAGCTTTGGTGTCCCTAGCTAGTATTTATATTTCTGTGTAAGTACATCGAGAGAGAAAAAATGATTCAAATTTCTTGTCTGTGCTCATATTTGGCCCATAATGATTCAGGAATTTCTGGAGTCCAGAAAAAAAGCAAAGGCTGATATTTGGACTGTTTGTTCACTGCTATGGCCGGTGATCGACCATCACTGAAACTACTTCATTCTGTATAAACACTGTTCATAGCTGACCACCGGGTGGAGCCAAACACCAGTTTACCGTTCAAAGACAAACAATCTGGTTTCTCCTCCAGTCAAACATCCAGTCTGTTCAGGTGACGTTGATCAGTGTAACGCGAGCTCCGACAACCTCTGTGTGGAAACGACCAAAGATCTGCAGAAACGCTGCTAAACGTGAGCGAGGAGAGGAGACCCGGGTCAGCGGGGTTGTTCTCCTGCCGCTGCACCCTGATGAAACAGTAAACAGCGTGAGGTCACAGGTCAAAGTGGCAGCTGTCACTGTGTGTGTGTGTGTGTGTGTGTGGCAGTGGAAGGTCGTAACATGTCTGACCAGTTCTGCATGTTATTGGAGCTCTAATTTCCATATTCCGGACACTCACACTCATTAACACCTCAACTGTAGGAGTGTGTGTGTGTGTGTGTGTGTGTGTGTGTGTGTGTGTGTGTGTGTGTGTGTGTGTGTGTGTGTGTGTGTGTGTGTGTGTGTGTGTGTGTGTGTGTGTGTGTGTGTGTGTGTGTGTGTGTGTGTGTGTGTGTGTGTGTGTGTGTGTGTGTGTGTGTGTGTGTGTGTGTGTGTGAGAGAGATGTGCTGGTTTAGAGGCTAAAACTACACCTGCTCTATTATTCAAATGGCAGATCCATTATTGATGTGTGTGATTACTGTAGTTGTGACACCTGTGCAGGTGTTTCAGTGACTCTTAACTCTCTCTTCGCCCTCACCTGATCGCTTGTCTTACATCAAGGCATCCGCTTGTTTGTGGAAGAGCGGAGTCTCTTCTTCCTCACTTGTGGTTTCTTGTTGTCCTCTGCGCTGGGGCCTCGGGGCTAATTGAGTCTTAATGACTTCCTGTTTGCACGGAGCCAGATCGCTGTCATGAGGTTACAGTCTGTTGAATCTATCGATCGGCTGACCGACCATTCAGTCAACTGGTATCATGTGAGAGACGAGTATAAATGAGTCTAAGTTCAGCTCGGGTAGACTCACGGAAGATTCACTTATCTGCTGAAATTAGTTTTACGTGATTTGTGTTTCGTGGAGCATTTGATCCTTTTAATGGGAGAAATTATACCCTCTGTAGCCCGAGTCCTATTTTTAGGCCTCTACTCGAAAATTGCATACCCATACCTTTTAGACGGTAGAGCTGAAACTACAAGGTCTATTTTAATAATGTTTATGGTATAATACAGGTAAAACTTGTGAGAGACTTGTTCAGATGTGTACATATTGTGTATATGTTACTGGTTAATAGTGAATGAAGATGGCACACAGCTCAAATTGAAAAGTTGCAGGTTTGTCTGAAAAAAAAGCACTTTTATTGAACATTTGTTTTTAAATAATGCCTAATGAACCCGAAAAATACTCCACAGTCAGAGCACAACAGGTTTGTGGTCTGTCCAAGCTAATTTCACTTAGCAGGCCAGCATTAATGAGGTCTGAGTACAGAATTTCAAGCAAAATTCTGATTTTCGGAACCAGATTTTGCGCTGCTCTATTCTAATTGTATATGCTATATAACTACATATTAACTATATATTCACTTGCTTTATCACTAAGAGTGTTCAATACATCGTAATAAAGCAGTTTGCAATCATTTTCAGATATGTTCAGCTATTTTCAGATGTCATATGTCTCATCCATGAAGAAAAACTGCTCTGACTCAGTGTGTATGTGGGATTTGTCAGGCCTGTGATTGGTGGATTTATTCATATGACATGTTGCTAGGTCCGGAATAGTCCATTGAAAGCCGTCAGGGGTGTTATTTGGAACGTTGAGGGCGATTAGTCAGTAAAAATCTTGATAAGGTGGGCTCGACCCCCATGCGAAATATAGGTTGGTCCAGGCGAAAAGTCTGCCCCATTTTCGCATGGAAGGTCTGAGCGCATTGATTTCAATGCAGGCAGTAAGACCAGGAAATGCACTACAGCACTGCAGCAACTTTCAATGGATTAACAGTTTTTTTCCGGATGAAAATCGCCAAAAGGTATGTACATTTTAAATTTTCTTTCAGGAGAGCAGTGTGTGAGTTCTTGGGGTTTGTTCTGTGACTTTTGAACGCTTTGTCGGAGGTCAGTTTGGACACGCTGGTTCGACGCCGTATCGAGCCCTCATGCGAAATCATATATCCTTCCGCCATTTTCGCTGCCGGCTTTGTGATGAAAGATTATTTTCGCGTGCATAGTTGGCTGATTTTCTGGAGAAAAATCCTGATATTGTGATGAATCTTCTAGTGTATTGAATTAGTTTGTGTATAATTGTGTAAAATGGCTTGCATGATGATTTTGCCCGGACTATTTTTTTTTTGTCGATATTTTACATGTCTGGACCATTTTTCATATTTCTTGATGAAATGTCCATTCGGAACCTCGGTACCGGTACTCGAACCCCAAATGGGACTCGCTCGGGCTATAGAGGTTGTTAAATCTACACCTGTTAGTATGGAGGGAGATGCAAAACCTGCAACCTGAGTGCATGTCTCCTGTTCACTCAACTGAGAATAATAACTGACTAATCACAGATTAGTGTATGTGTGCATGTTTTCTTGCTTGTGAGACAGAGGTCACTGTGAGGATGTAGTAAAATGTGAGCATGTGAGCGAATGTTCACTGTGTGTGTGTTGCGCATTGTGCAGTCACACACAGATATACAGTGCAGTAGGTCAGTGGGAGGCTATTTGCTCACATGCTCATGTAAACATATTTATAATGCCTCTTTTGTTGTTTTCCTCTGTGTGTGTGTGTGTGTGGGGGGGGGGGGCTGTACTGTAGCAGATCTGTGGTGTGACAGTAGACAGATGGGAGAAATGGCTGAGACTAATCTAAAGGGGTTAATCTACTTAATAACCACCACGAAGGACTGCAGGTTACCATAACTCACCACCGCTTCAACATGTTCGTCTGTCAGGCTGCTGCTGGAGCTCCAATGCTGTTGGCTTACATGCAAAATGCAGACTGGGCATGAATCCCAATGGAACAGCACAGTACCAGCTGTGTGTACTGTATCTGAAGCATCAACGTAATATAAATATGTGGGTTAAAGGATCGTCTGTACACTCACAAGCCCACGTGTCTGTAATCACTTGTCCGCTCCCTGAAGAGATTCACATCCTAATTTCATATTATCCTGAATGAGGACTTTTACATTAGAGTTGGCTATCAAGTTGCAGGTTTTATTAATTTAAACTGAAATACATAAAACCCTTTAACTGCAAACATGATGGCTGCAGAGTGCAAAACCGCCAGCTGCGTTGCTGCTACAGCAGGCGAGGCGTCCTGAAGGATACCACAGCATCGCACGCATTTGCGGCTCACATTGCTGCCGTTTTGGAAAGGAAGGGGTGAGCAGAGGGGTGTTCAGTCGGTTGCAATCTGCAACCTCACCAATAGATGCCACTAAATGCGACTCACTGCACCTTTAAATATGTGCACACAGCCTGCAGCTGCAAGGACATTTTAGTTTATACATTTCAGAGGCTTATTGCTGATCAGTAAATAAATGTTAATAATGAAAAGGTGTAAATTACAAACAACATAATAACCCTTATTGCCTTCCTCTAAAGTTACCAGTTTCCTTTTAAGGCCGGTAGTTTACCTCCTTGTCGTGTTTAATTGTCTTTACTGATCTCCAGTGATGGTTCAGTTCAAATATTTATGGTACAACGTGGAAGCTTGGATTTGAAACGGTGTGCTTGAGTTAATGTGTTCCTGTTAGTGTTCCTCTGATGCCAGTAAAACATTTGTACACATTCAGCTCACAAATATGAATCATTCAAGTGGAATTAGGGGGGAAACTCGGCACTGAACCACTGTTCATGATTTATCAGATAGCGGGTGTTCTTTGGTGTAATGTGAGACGTCTGTTGTAACGCTCAGCTTCACGGCAAATAGATAAAAGACACTCGATGTACAAAACGTAGCGCACACACTGTTGCATTGAGGCTTGATGAGATGACTCCCCTGCTGATCGCCGTTAATAATTTCATGAATTGCATAAGATTTAGATTTAAAAAAAAGATTAGACAGTTAGATCGCTTTAAAAAAAACAGTTACACATTTGGGAAATTACAATTAGCCTATCTGCTGTTGTTGCTGGTGTTTAGATGACTATATGAATATAGATGACCCTCTTATGTGCTCTAAATATGTGGCTATAGCCAGTTAGCTTAGCTTAGCATAAGGTCTGTAAACAGGGGGTAACATATGCCAGCCAGCACCTCTGACGGCCACGATAGTTAAAACTGTGTATCTTGATTGTTAGTGCGTTAAAAAAACAAAGTGTACAAAAGACACACGCTGGTTTTGGGGGTTATGCGCTGGACTGTGTCTTGGCGGAGTGCAGCGACTATCTGAAGCCTTGTTGTCACGGTGAGGAAACTCCAGCAAACAGAGCGAGTCTTTGTGCTAAGCTAAGCTAAGCGGCTGCTGGCTGGAGGTTCACATGTAGCATACTAGGACAGAGAGGTAGGCTATCAATCTTCTCATCTCATCGAACTTTCAGCAAGAAAACAAATAATCTTATTTCCCAAAACTACTTCTACTACTTATTTTGGATCGTGTAAATCGTGCTGACCGCGATATATTAAATATGCTGTTCGTATTTAGACATATTTCAACAAACAAAGTGCCTTTGCCTTAATGTTGAACTGACGTTTGTACCACTCCTTTCACAGTGACTTAGGTGGAAAAGTACGAAATTGAGCTCGAAAAATAGAATGACTACTCATGAAGAATGAGGTCACTTATTATTAAAAACTTGAATTAAACTAAACTAACATTTCAGTTCATTTTAATTTGTTAAAATGTAACTTTTCATTTGTGTAAATAAATACACAAATCTTCACTCTTTACCCTCCATTCGGACAAACAGCACGAGGGCATGAGATATGTAATGAGACCCACGGGTGGGTCAGCATTGCGTAACAGCTGATTCACCCCTCGCTCTCTCAGACGCACGCGCACACACAGCAGTTATTCCTACTGGCCTACTTTCAGCTCCACAGTGCACGACTTCTGGCCTATTTTTAACTGCTTTACGTTGTGATGTAAACCCGTCAGTATAATGTGTGTGTGTGTGTGTGTGTGTGTGTGTGTCATAATGAAGTTACTGCAGTCCGCATGTCATTGTTCTGTGGCAGTGCACACGCGCTCGCACGCGGGCGTTCTCTGACCTACTTGCAGCGCTGTGGAGCACCGAGGCAGCGGGGAGGGAACGGGTCACGGCCGGCAACACAACTCTCGTGACCCGCAGCCAACCAAGCATGTTCAGCAGAGTCGCCGCTTTCCTCCTCCAGGCTTCCTGCAGGCGTGGACTAAACTCGAGCCCCATTCATGGCGGTCAAAATAAAATGCATGTTTAGATTATGAAATTGTCATTTGGCCAAGTGTTACTTATTAACTCTTGGAAATATATGCACTGAAACTAAACACGTACTGGGAAACACCTTTCAGTGTAAAACGACACAAATGTAAAATAACTTGCTGCCTTGAAATCACAAAGACACAGAAGTGAATCCACAACAACACATAATTATTCTAATTACAACAATAATCACCACCGGAAATGAAGGATGAAACTTCAGAAAAGCATCGACGGTTTAGTAGGTCTACTAAAGCACACGGAGACTCGATTAGCACCATGTCCAGTCATGCTGCAAAGCCTTTAATGAGTGACTAACTGCATTCCACAGTTACTTCTTCTTTACCTGGAGAACTCCAGTGACTGTTATTCATGTGTCTGAAACCTGTAACGTGTTAGGATACGTGTAACACTGTTAACATGACTTAGAATCTCTTATCCAACACACACAACAGCTCTTTGATCCTGATCTTTGATTTGACTTTCATTGCATGTTGGTGCTAATATGATTTTTGTTGATGATGAAATATTTTCCTTTCACGTTTATTACCATTAGAAGACGCAAAACCCTGTTCTTTAAACTTTATGAGGATTGGATTTTGAAAAGCAACCATCTGATCTGTGCGCTCTAAGTTCATGTTTAATGCTGGTCAGCTTAGCTTCATTGGACGATGACTTTCTACGGAGTCAAGCTTCTGATGATTTCTCTCTCGGCCTGTGAATTTGAGTCTCCTTCAGCAGAGATGTCTGCAGTGAGCTGTGATGTTGGACGTCTGCTCGGCATGATATAACCTGTCCATCCTCTGTGTGTGTGTGTGTGTGTGTGGACAGCCTGCTAAGATGACTCAAACCTGAAGAAGTGTGAGCACACACTGATACAACACACAGTCTAGCACGCTCTCCAGCTTCATCCTTCTTACCCCATCCCTGCCTCTCCCTGCTGACCTACATACTGCAGCATCACAGTTACATAACCAGCCAGGGCTGTTGATCACCGCAGGCAGCGCAGGGCCAACACCCCCCTCTCTCTCACACACACACACACACACACACACACACACACACACACACACACACACACACACACACACACACACACACACTCCTTGTTATGACTTCCCAGCTTTCATTGACTTCCTCGCACAGTACGAAGTTAAAAATCCAGGGTCAGACGCCTGAGACACCTGGATTCTAATGGTGTGTGTGTGAGTGTGTGTGTCGGGGGGGGGGGGGGGGGAAGCACTGAGACAACAATCTAAATTAGGTCAAACTAAAATGTCCAAAGTTTTTTGCACCCAAAGGACAATTGTCAGCGGTCTCGTCTTGAGTCGCTGCCGTATGAGAGACATTTATTAAAGTGGATGTTTACAAAGCTGCAACATTCCAGTGAAACAAAAATATCTAAAACAACAATCACAGGGAGAAGTCATGAAGACTTCCGATAGATTATCCGATCAGCTTTGAGGCAATAATCTGTCTGTGTCATTTATTTTCAATGTCAGTTTGATGCAAACGGGTGTGTGTGTGTGTGTGTGTGTGTGTGTGTGTGTGTGTGTGTGTGTGTGTGTGTGTGTGTGTGTGTGTGTGTGTGTGTGTGTGTGTGTGTGTGTGTGTGTGTGTGTGTGTGTGTGTGTGTGTGTGTGTGGAGCAACAAGAGAGAGCTGCTTTATCAGTTTGTTCAAGTTTAGATGGTCGAGGCATGTGACGTAACTCTCTCTCTCTCTCTCTCTCTCTCTCTCTCTCTCTCTCTCTCTCTCTCTCTCTCTCTCTCTCTCTCTCTCTCTCTCTCTCTCTCTCTCTCTCTCTCTCTCTCTCTCTCCTCACTGACCTACTTTTACTCCCCTGGCCCGTTTTCACCGCACAATACAAAGCAGCTTTTACAGATGGATAAAGAAGGGGACGAGTGAGAGAGAGAGAACAAGAGACGGGGGGAGGAGGGAGGAGGGAGGGAGGGAGGGTGTAGGAGGGAGAATGAGGAAAGGAGAGCGCACTACGAAGCGCTGCGGTTTCCTCAGGAATGTCACCTTGTTGCAGCCGGCTGGCGTTTGGCATTCGGGGCAGAAGTGAACGCAGGTCGACTGAGATCAGCAGGTCTGTCTGCGGTCAGCTGCTTCGTCTCATTGTCCTGCTGTCTGAAGCTGAGACGCAGGAGCCAGCGCATGGACAAAAGGAGTCGTGTGGATGCATCTCATTTGCGTCACAACATTTAATGGTGAATAAATCAGTGAGTTTTTGTTGATTTTGCTGACTCTGTCCAAAGATTCCCAAGTCATTTGGGCGTTTCCTTGTCATTGCAACACGTCTGTATGTGATAGGCTCTTGTTCCTGTAACGGCTCTTGCGTAACCCTCGTCAGTGCCACGCTCGGCCCGTTCCCATCAGCCATTGCTCCATTAACAGCAGGGTCAGATGGCGGCTGCCACACAGTTTCCTCCCGAGACTATTGCGTAACGCTTGTTTCCCTCTGTTACGTTCTGTGATTCTTCTCTTCTTTTGTCCAACTGAAGCACATCTGGTGAAGTATTAGCTCATTTCTGGACGACATCAGAGACAGAAAGCTGTTCTGTAACTTTGCTTGTGTGGAAGTACTTGATGTAATACCGCTTAGCGTGTGGTTTTAAAGGCATAAGCTGTTCTCAGTGGAATAGGAGCCAGTTTGCTTTCATCAGTCTGGTTTATTCAACTTCCTGATTAATCTAAATACACCTTTAAATCCTCATGTCTACAGCTGACTTCTTTCACATGACACGTCACAGTAATCCACTCTCATTAAGAGCCTGATTAGTGCAGCTTTAATCTTCCCTATACCACTATTCTCTATTATGTTAAATTCATGTTAAATGTCTATTTCTGCACTTTGCCGATAAAGGTTCGTGATGTTTATGTGTCTTATGTGACGCTCTTTAAATGTACCCCTGTATCCGACTTCAAAGTAAGTTTCAACCAGTTACAGCATATTATATTTTGAGCTGACTGCTCAACCTTGGGAGTATTCATGAAACGTATTTAATATTTTATCCTTGTTTGTAATTCTGTTTTTATTGCACTCACGTGTATTTTGTGACTGTCAGCATAAATACATGAATATTCAGGCTGAGGTTAAGTTCAGCCGACAGATTGCTCCCGTGCCGCTGTAGCGCAGCGTCTGAGTGTTCCGGCTTCTTTCGTTTGACGGAGTGACGCGCTGACTCGTGAACCGGTGAACCGGTGAACCGGTGAAGGCTTCCTGTCTGCGTCGGCTCACACTGAGCTGCTGCTGTCTGTGAGCTGTGTCACCTGCACCGCGCATTCCATAAAGTTCAAAAGAGATGGAAATATATTCAACAACCTTTTATTTTTTTTCTCCATTTTGAATCTTTTACAATCAAAAATCAGTGTTTTTGTCACCATTTTGCATATCCACATGAAGTATAACAATACATAATCACTTCCGGACAAGCCGTATTCATTTTTTTTTTTTTCAATTTCGGGAAGTCTTTCGGCAAACAACAAAGGTTATACGGGAACACAGAGTACAAATGGTAACTGGGGCAGAAGGGCTTGATGGGTAAATACACAGCACAACCAGGAACAGCACAGAGCAGAACGTCACAACAGGATGACAGAAAAACGCACACAACAGCCCAAATAATAACCGAATAGAATAGAAAATAGCCATCTTAATAAAATAATAATAAAATAATGACAGCAGTATACAAGAGATAAAGAGACAACTTTACATTTGTACATCGAGGCCGGCACCAGGACGTGAGACAGTTAAACGTGTGCACACTGTGTGATCTACTGCAGCTACAACAACTCAGTGACAACTCAGAGGTGAGTGGGGCAACAAGGGACAACACAATAAAGAGGCACCTTACGAAGAGAGAGCAGCTTTGCTGGTTTGCGACTGGAGAGCCATTGTATGTATGAGACGGACAATATTCGTCTGGAAATGAAGATGAATGGGTTTTTGTGTCGGCTGGCCTTGTGCTTGTCAGGTTTTGCAAACAGCAATGTGTGACTGCGTCGCCTTGACTGATATGCGAATAACTGGCCTTTTGACAGCTTTGAGTGTCAAAGAACTGAGATCACCAGAACGAGGCCCCTCATCTGACTGATGCATCAAGTTGTGGATCATACTTTTTGTTCAAAATTGTTGAGGCATGTTCCAGACACAGAGCATCAAAACAAGAACAAACCGATCACTTTTAAGTCTATGACTTCCGCATTCCACTGCTTTACTTTTTTTTGTTATTTTTGCCACATTTTTCTTCTTAAAATATATATTCCTTATGTGCAATTTATATGTCACAGTAATTTACAATCTAAGTGCTTCAGAAGTGAAGAGGACTTGTGTGTGCAGATGGTAGGAAAGAGGATGGAGGATGAAATGGTACAGGTGTGTTCAGAGGGAGGACGAATGTAACTCCAACGCCAAAAAAGGAGACGCGACAGGAAGGATGTGTGTTCTTTGGTCAAAGGAATGTTCTCATAATGCCACGATGACCGCTGGCCAGCCACCGAGGCAGTTTACTATAATGATGCGTTGAATGATGTTTTCATTTTTCCTCTAGAGACTCCAGCTCTGCAGAGTTTCATTCTGGCCCCTCCCTCATTAAGTGATCGGTCATGTTCATTGGAGGGACAGGTGGGAGGAGAGCAGAGGAACAGGTGACACAGTGAAACTACATCCTAGCTGCACCGCCCACAGGTTTACCGTCTGTCTTGTAAGGTGGCGATGTGAGTCACAGTTGTATTGTATGTGACAGGAAAATGCTCCCATTTGTCCTTAATCTCGCCTCTTGTTGCGCCCCCCCCTGCTGCTGCTGGATCCCTTCTTCCTTCCCTCCTTTCTGGCCTCCGCCCTCTCATTCAGAGCGTCGCTCTCTTCCGCATACTCGGTCTCATTCGCCACCTCTTTGCTCTCCCCGCTGGTCTGGATGCTGTGAGGGTTGCTGGACAGAGCTAAGTAAGGGTGCTGAGGCAAAGTGGGAGAGGGGGACATGGAGGTGTTGACTGTTGCCTCCATCTGAAGTCCCGCTGCCCCGTTGGACAGAGCTCTGTACTTGAGGCGGAGCTTGTGGGGCAGGGCAGTGCCTTTGACCTCGGCTTGGAACTCGCCGTGCGAACCGGCGGCTCCCGCCGCCTTCTGATGGTAGCTGCTGATGTCTGAGGAGGATGAGGAGGGGGACTCGTCGTCTGTGGAGGCCTCCTTGTCAGAGCTACGAGGGTCCCCATCACTGGAGGAGGTGTCTTTAGTGGAGGAGATCTCCTGGAAGAAACCGCCGGCTCGCGGGCCTCCCTCGTAGGTGAGCACGGGGGGGTCTTCATGCAGCGGGTTGAGGTAGCCGTTGTGCTGCGGGAAGGACGACTTGTCCTCCTCGGTGTTGTTGATCAGATCTGGGGCGAAGGGGTTTTGGTGGCTTTCTGCCTGCTGAAGACTTCTCTCCTGACTCTGGTAGCCGTAGTGCCCGTGATGGCTCTCGCGCTGTTCTTGGCCGTTGGGATCGTACCTTTGCTGCAGCTCCTCTGTGGCCTCTGCGTGACCATTGGTGTATTGGTACTCGGGTGAGTCCATTGTCTTTGTCCTCTCTAGCTTCTCAGCGACGTCTGTGATGGTCGCCGAGCAGTCGGAGAAGTTGGAGGAGTGCTGGCCATGCTGCAGTGGTCTGCTCTGCTGGTCCTCAGGCCTCTGGGTCTCCATGGGGTAACAGCCGCTGCTGGAGCGGTACAAGATGACGCTCCTCTGTGCAGAGGTGGCCTGAGGAGCGGGACTTGAGGCCTCCATGTGGTGGTGCTGGTAGTCCATGACACTTTCAGCCAATGGCACGTTCTGCTGGTGAGGAGAAACCAGTGCGGTGTGGCTGCCATGGTAAGCGTCACTCTGCAGACCATTGGACACCCCGTCGCTTTCCCGTCTGGCCATCTCCGTACTTGAGGGCTCTGTCTTGATGTTGAAGCCCATGGGCTCCGGGCTGTCTCTGGAGGAGGCGTCGGACAGGTCGGAGACGGAGCCCCGGGGCGAGTACTGGTGGGGCATGCCGTGGCACTCGCCGCGGCTCGACTGTTCCGTTTCAGACGAGTCAGAATTCAGCATCACCTGGGATGCACTGGAGTAGCCGCTGCTGGAGAGGTAGGCGTTTGGGGTGCCGTTGCTGCTCCCGCGACTAACGGCAGCGCTGTTGGAGAGCTGCTGACTTTTCTCCATGTAGGAGGCTGTGCTGATGAGGCCAAAGCGCAACTTGAGCTGGAGGAGCTCCGTTTTTATACGAACATTCTCCTCATTCAGCGCCATGACCCGGTTCTCCAGCACCATGTCATTGAGGCGACGCTTTTCCCTTGAGCGCTTGGCTGCTTCGTTGTTCTTCCTCCGTTTTTCCCAATAGGAAGCGTCTTTCTTCTCGTCGGAAATAAACTCTCGCTTGCGACGGCAGCTCGCGCTCGACTTGGAGCCTTTAGACTGGCGGCTGATCCGTGCTTCGCCTTCCGGAGTCGGGGACGGGAGGCTGCCACTGTAGGAGGAGAAGTTGTCGACCTCCATGGCATTTTTGTTGCTGGTGGATGGGATGTGTATACTCAGACTTTCCATTTTTTCCCAGCTGGTGGCAAGAGTGTAACTCTAGCAAAGGGTAAAGGGGGGAAGGGAAGAAATGTAAAACTCTATCAGCCTTCTGCTTTGTTATTAAGTAGTTTGACCGAAGTTGTAGGATGTGGATGAGGTATTGGTGCTCCTTGAAGGGGATCGCCTCATTGATTGTTCTGACTTATTTTCCAGAGGAAAACGTTCAAGTGTCCATATTAGCCAAGAATTTTCAAAAAGAGGTGGAACTCCACAGAAACCTCAGACATTGAACTCGTGTTCTGAACGAGGAACTTAAAAAAAGAAACAAGTTTGTATTTTCAGCAAAGAGTCTTCCAGCGATCGCATCAGAGCAGTCTCCGTAGTCTGGTTGTAATTTTGAGTTTATCGGCGTCTTCCTCAATCTTCAGCAGAGCTGCGATGCCGGTCAAGCTGCTGCACTGTGTCTCCGTGTGTCTTGCAGGTCCGTCCGTGTAGTTCAGCGCTCCCTGAGGATCCAGCTGCTGTTTGCTGACCACTAATACAGACAGGGAGGGGGAGAGAGAGGGGGGGGGGAGAGAGAGGGAGAGAGCGTTAGATGAGCTGTAAAAAACGCCGCAGTTCTTTGAAACATGAAACATACATTTCAGTCAGGTAAGATTAGACGTATGAACTGTTAATGTGGGTCGTTTGAGCAGAACTTCAAAGGCTTGAGATCAATACACAATCTGTTTATCACAATTCAACCTCCTCCAAACGTCTGACATAATCCCCCAAATGAGGTAATGTTTGTCTTTCTTGTCTTTGTTTCATTGACTTCACGGGAGCAAGGGGCGTCTGAGTAGCAGCAGAGCGTCTGTGGCTGGGATTAAACAGACTGAATGTGCTGCTGCTGCAGAGCTCTTGTGTAAGACGGGGCTGTCACAGTCACGTAACGGGACCGAGCCGGGCTGACCTGGTGCCAGCTCTGCAGAGACCGACAGATACAGGGAGGAGGGGAACGGACGAGGATATGATGCATCCTCACACTCTCTGATATGTTGCTGTTGGTATAGTCTGGTAAACAAATGATGAGCAATTATCATCTCCACTTTGTTATTTTGTTTTCTAAAATGCACCGCGAGGGACCAGAGTTAAAGCCGTTGCATCGTGCTCGTGGAGAGGCTGGGATGGTCCTGTGGGAGTGGACACGTCTGTGTGAGGCAGTGTGTGTGTGTGTGTGTGTGTGTCTATGGGTGAGGAGGTCTGAATTCACACAACATCACAATCCGCTGAACATCCTGATGAAATGTCAACGCCGGAGCTCAACAGGAAGCTTTGCCCCCCCGACGTGTTTTTGCGTGAATCACCGTGCTGAGCGCAGCGCGGACGGACGTTGACGGCGTTCCAACGTTACGTAATAATAGATCTACACACACACACACACACACACACACACACACACACACACACACACACACACACACAGATGTAATAATCTAGGTCACGGTGCCTTTGGGTGTCAATTCTCATACCCAACACATAAACACAAATATGACGGTGCGTCATCGCCTGGTTGCTTGTATTGGCCTCGTCTTTCCAGTTTCAGAGCACCAAGTATTGGAAACTGGAATCGGCTCAATCACAGTTTGATGGACACTAACTTATCTAAAGGAATTGACCAGTCTCACCACAGTCCAGTTAGTTTCTCTGTCCTTTTTATAATTGCGAAGCACCTTTTATGCAGACTTTAATTTGTTATTTTAAAATCAAACAAGAAGCATAGGTATGCAAAGAACATATCGGTGCAGGAGTAATACGTACTTGAATTATGTTATCGAAACATAATGGCTGTCTGCAGAAAATGTACAGCACCTTTATCACCCAGTACCTCAAAAACCACAGGGAAAAATGTAAATATAGTTTAAGTGTCCGACTGATAGGATTTTCTATTAATGCTCCCACATTTGTCATTTGTTCTGCTTGGTGGTGTATGAGACCACACATGGCACGAGCAGAGAGCAGTCCTGAACAAAGACACTCATTTAATCTGAGGGCAACAAAACACACTCAAATCCCAAAGCGAGTGGAACAGAAGTGCTCCGGTTGAACACAACTGACTCACATCGACCTTCGTCAACTGCGCAGCAGTTTATTGTTCCCAAATCACTTACTTCTCCTCTCCGAGTCTATGCCGTAACTATTTAATCTAATGTTCATCTTCTCCAGACTGGTTACATCATCTCACATTCAGAAAGCCCACATTGAGACCTTGAAACAGCTCGAATGCTGCTCTGAATAGTTAACCATTTATTTATGTTGTAACTCAGGGACTAGGCCTAGAAGTGCTGCAGGCTATTCTTCATACTGAATTCTACCTTCAGTGCCAAAACAAGGATGTTGTTTGCCTCTCAAAGAACTGGAGCAATGCAACGCCGAGCAGGAAGGGATTTGGACAAAACCACCAACAGATGTGGAGAAATGTAAGGTCAGCCCCTCCCTCGCTGCCCAACCCTGAATATGTTTCATCAAGACGTGCGGAGGAGGGAGGAGGGAGGAGGGAGGAGGGGGGGGGGAGACAAAGGCACGCGGGAAGGAAGCATGCATACGCCTGCGCTGTCCTACTGACCTAGAAACGACGCTAAGCAGTAAACACTCCGGTCTTTGACGGTGTGCCATGAAATAGGTCAGTGGGACTGCAAAGGGGGGAGGCCAGGATAGCAAAAGAGAGTATCAGAGAGCACTCTATAAATAGAGGTGAGGGAGGGAGGAAGCCAATCAGGGATGAGGTGACGGGGGGGAATTTGGTTGGTGGAAATGAGAGGAGTTTTACAGAATCTGCAGCAGGAGGAATAAAGAAACACAAACTTCTCTTCGTCATCTGCCTAAAAAAATGGGATTATGAAAGCCCCGGTGATTTTAATCCCTGTTCGCTGTGGAAAACCTTACGACGTCTTATGCATCAGCAGCAGATGAGAAAAACAACAGTGAGAGACGGCATTGACGTCAGAGCACACACCCATCGCTGCAGCCAAATCCACACATAACAGGCTCTCTCTCAGGCCTGCGTGGGGAGGGGCTGCTGTTGTTGCTCGTAACGTACGTGCTCTGAATTTCTCTTGTTGCGGAGCAAAGCTTGTGTAACATGCATATTACACGGCAGCACAAGCTACAGGTCGCTGGCTGTGTGCCCCTTTCACCGTCCTCTCTGCATGTTGGGCTCTGAATAAAAGACTTCAACTGGAAAATAAAGAGAAGCTGCGCATAGTACACTGAGTAATTGGCTCTTTGTGCGGAGGCTAATTTCCCATTTCATCCCGAATGATTCACTGCAGTGACTCGAAGCAGTTTGTTTGGCCGTGGAAAACACAGGTCTGAAGTAGTTACCAGGCACTTGCCACTCAGGAGGAATGCTCCACCTCTGACCTCCTCTAAGGCAAGTGAGTAAAGCTCATGGCATCCTCTTCCCCTCCTCCATCTTTTAAGTGATCCAACACCACACACACGTGGAGGGGCCCCAGCTAGGAGCCTCCATTTTGCCCCACAGCTTTGTGTTGAGAAACAAAACGAGGAGACAAGAATCCAGAGCTTCCAGGTCGGCAAGTGAGACCTCTTGCTGAGCGCCATTTAACACTTCCTCAGGTAACACGTGACTAGCACCTCTACCTGCACTCATGAGGAGTGTCAGAGTTCTACGTTTTACAGATTGATGCACATTTTTGAGAGAAATAACACATTTGTAAGAGTGAGTCTAATATGTTTCCAAATAAATAAGCATGACCTCATTATTAAATGTTCACATTTGCATAATGTTCTGTTTAGTGTTTTGAACCTTATTTGATCAATTTATGTGACCTATATATTTTTAACTTAAATCTTTTTTTATTTTGTATTTAAACATATTTGCTAATAAACATTAAACTAATAACTGGAGTGGAGTAGCTGCAGGTACGCCGCTCTGTGAGGCCACAGCTCGTCCTCGTGTCTCCTCGGATACAGGTCTGACTCTGACCTATATTCAGACGGCCCTGAAACCAGACCAGCTGGCACCAGGCGGACTAACGGCGCACCAGAACTCGCCAGACAGGGTTTCCATGCATTGCATCACATCCTGAATGTTCACTTGTTATTCTAATTTCACAAAAAAGTCACGCAAGATACCTGGTTTTCAGGTTCCTTCTTTTGTTCATGGAGGGGAAAGTTAAAAATAACTCACAGACCCTGAGCAGCTGTGTCACGTCAACGATGAAAGCATTTCTGGAATATCTATCTGTTTTGGTAATAAGGATTTATAGGTATGAACGATGGGAAGACAGAGCGGGGTGTGAACGGGAATCAATTACAGGCCTCGTGTCCCGAGAGAGAGCGAGCTGCTGGTTATTGCTTCTCCCTGCTGTGTGCCGGTTATGTCATAACCTCCAACTCCCTCACAGCAAAGCTCCTGCTTTACTTCACCCACCTCATGAGTACAAAGAAGGAGAATCACAGTGACTCACTTTCAATGGAAATCTGACATTTTGTTTCTCCTTTGAACTTGAACATCTATAACTCTGTTAGTAATGTAACAGAGGCAAATGACCTCAATATGTGGAGAAAATTGAGTTTTATAAAAACATAAGCATGAAAAAAAACATTTAAAAAAATGTACATTACTGTATATTACTGCTGCATAACAGGGTTTCCCCTGTAGTATCTATGTAGTTATCTTATAATATGTATATAATATTAACAATATATCCTAAACACATAATAATGTTAGACAATGTTCAATATTTCATAACCTCCTCTCTGACACCAGTTATAATTGCATGTATTGAAATGGTGGCATTCGCAGTAGCCTTTATATGAATTAGTGTCCTAAAAGAAGCCGTGCTTCAGCTGATCCCCACTAATGTTCCCCAGAAAGAGGAATTCATAAAAGCAGCCATGATGATCTAGTGACCTACATATGAGCGACATACACATACAAACAGCAGCACGCCACGTGCAGGAGCTAATATAAGCTAGTACCCTGTGTCTGCGTGAACCAGACAACACAGACCGAGATCCGCCGCGACCCCCATTCCCTGGAAAACACCGCCATGCGGGAAAGAACCTCGCCTTGACATTGAGCACACAACGTGGGCCGTGGCCAGCCACGTTTTCCGGCCCTTTCCTTTGTTAAATGTCAAAAAGCAATCGTTAAAAACGCAACAAAGTGGCACATTAGACTCCAGAGTGCGTTTAAAATGTGACAAAAGCAGCCGCCTCAAAGTCACGGGCGCGCGGACCTTCCGGCAGAGCCGCGAGTCGCCATGTGAACAATAACCGGCCATAAGCAGCATGTCCTCCTCTCAACACGCCGATGAAAGGCAGTTATAAAAAACACACACCGAATAAAGAGCAACTACGGGGATACAAAGAGACAAAGACACAAGCCCTCCGCAGTCACAACATACCGTTCCGTGTCCTGGAGCAGGGAAAGGATTCAGCTTCCCCGACACAAAAGCCGCCTCGCTCCCGTTTCCTCTTTCCTTGCGCCTTTAGAAAAAATAAAAAGTTTTCGCCTCCTCCTGTCGGACACTGCTCCAGTTTCTCCGGCTCCTTTCACAGATATGTGTTAGTAGGTCAGCGGTTGCATAACAGCTCTTAGGCTGCCTCGTCACGTTTTTGTCCTCTGTCTCTCCGCGCGAGAGTCTGTCTGTCTGTCTCGCTCTCTCTCTCTCTCCCAGTCTCTCTCTCTCTCTCTCTCTCTCTCTCGCTCTCGCTCTCTCTCTCTCTCTCTCTCTCTCTCTCTCTCTCTCTCTCTCTCCCAGTCTTTCTCTCTCTCTCTCCCAGTCTTTCTCTCTCTCTCTCTCTCTCTCTCTCTCTCTCTCTCTCTCTCTCCTAGTCTCTCTCTCTCTCCCAGTCTCTCTCTCTCTCTCTCTCCCAGTGTCTCTCTCTCTCTCTCCCCCCAGTCTCTCTCTCTCCCAGTCTCTCTCTCTCTCTCTCTCTCTCTCTCTCTCTCTCTCTCTCTCTCTCTCTCTCTCTCTCTCTCTCTCCAGTGTCTCTCTCTCTCTCTCCCCCAGTCTCTCTCTCTCCCAGTGTCTCTCTCTCTCTCTCCCCCCAGTATCTCTCTCTCCCAGTCTCTCTCTCTCTCTCTCTCTCCCTCCCAGTCTCTCTCTCTCTCTCCCTCACAGTCTCTCTCTCTATCTCTCTCTCTCTCTCTCTCTCTCTCTCTCTCTCTCTCTCTCTCTCTCTCTCTCTCTCCCCCCTTTTTCCATCTCCACGATGTAATACCATAAAGCGTTTTACGCGGACATCATGTTGCTGAGAGGTCCAGTAACAGCATGTCCTTCAAGTGTTAAAAACAACACTAATCTTTAAAAAGACAAGTTCTCCCACCAGTGTTTTGCCAGTACCAAGTTGTAAATGAGTGATGGGCTTTTTATTCTTCCCTCATGGGGAAATGTGAGAACATGTGTCAGCCCACCGTCATCACAGGATCTGGGAAGACTCAGACTCCTTTTTAGTTTATTCTGTTTTGAGTCTCTCACCCGCATATCGATGAGAAACGCATCCTGATATCTTCGGAGTGTCTGTCTGTCTGCAACCAGCTGTGTCTGCAGTTTATCTCTTTGTTTTCACATTAAGGTCTTTATCGTGTTGTTGTTCTGAAAACACTGCCACTGATTTCCTACTCTTTGGTGTTAACAGAAATTTTAATACGATTTTAGCATGATTAATGGCAGAAATAATAAATACTAGATTCTATCGCTCATCTTGCTGGTGTTACTACATTTTGTATTTTTTATAAAAACAAACAAATATATAAAATTGACTCTGAAATCACTTTCAGGCTGATGGCAGGAAAACAACATTCCCTCTCTACTCTAATATGCATCACTGGACCATTATTATTTGTTGCTTTCACCCTTCCATATTTTGGGCATGTTGTTTATCTTTAATGGGAATGGACGTGTATTATCTGCTTATGAGCTTTTCTATTATCCATGAAGCCCGTTGTCCTCATCCACACTATATTTCCTGAGCAGTCACGTCAGCGCTGTTTGGTATCAGACACGCATTCACTCACGTCCCTTCCCCCTGCTTTGTCTCAAACGTGAACCCCCCCCCCCATTCACCACACACACACACACACACACACACACACACACACACACACACACACACACACACACACACACACACACACACACCACCACCATTATACCATGTTGGGGGAAACGGTGGCCTTGAACCTGTCTAGCTCCTCCCCCACCAGTCCTCTGGTAGAACCACCGACCCCCAACATATCCCTCGTCTGCCTCCGCATGCAGGCATTCCCTTAGCAACTGTGGTGTGTTGGTGCCTGCCTAGCAACCAGAAGGCTCTCACTCCTTCCATTATGGCTCGTGGCATGGGGGGGTTTGCAGCCTGGGCTTGATGAAGATTGATTGCGGACCAAAGACCTCATGTGTATCTGGTGTTGTTGTTGTGGTCCTGTACAGGAGGTCTCTGCAGCCTGTACAGCGTCACATGTCAGCGTTACATTTAATCCGTTTGAGTCACGTGACTGTCACTTTCAGGCTCCAGCCTCATTCTTGCATTGTGCATTTTGAAGTGAAGACGGGTCACGTGCTGTCCTTTCAACACTTAATGACGTCCTTGCTTGTTGTGCACAATGTGGTGCTACGACCAGCACCACGGAGGAGACGACCTCCAGCAGCACTGCTGCGAGTGAGTGAGTGAATGAATGAATGAATGAATGAATGAATGAATGAATGAGCCGGTGATCCGTGCTGATCAAGACACTTGGCGCCACCTGGTGCTGAAACAAAATGACTGATACTGAAATGTTCAAGAATGTGATACTTGAATAAAGAACAATGGCGTTCTGTCATATGTTCAGCCCATAATTAGTAATGCAGCTTCTGCATTGCTGCGTTCTGCCCGAGCTGCTATCGGGTTGCGTTTCACAGCAGCTCTTCTGATGTCTATCTGCAGCTTTGAACTCTTTCCAGGTGTTAATGTCTTCCCTTCACTTCCATGTGGGCCAATCAGTCTCCACCGCAGCTGCTTCATCGCTATAAATAGCTTTCATACTGCTGACGTGATACTCATGCAGAGTCTCACTCCTCTCCCTGCGTCCTAGCACCGCTGCCTGGCACTGCCCCCTCATTTCAGCGGCCTCAGTTCAGTGAGGGGGGGGGGGCACCAGGGTGGGCTTCTTTCTGTTTTAAAGCATTCGTCAGAGGAGGTGAAGGCCGTCCATGGATATCAAAAGAAAAGGGCTGGAAACAAATACATTGTGACATATTCACACTTTTGCGCAGTGCACCTCTCCACTCAGTGCCACACCGACACTCGCTCCGTCTGTATATTCTGTATATGTATTCTGTATATACTGGTACATTTAATACTCTTCTTTACTGTCTTATTTTATTCCTGTTCTACTGTTTACTGTTTAGTTTATTATATTACTTGATTTTTATCTTTTATTTTGTTACTTGTGAGCAATGCTGCTGTGATCCTGTCATTTCCCCACTGAGGGACTCATAAAGGATGATCTTATCTTATCTTATCTTATCTTATCTTATGTACAAAATATTATTTCATTTCCAAGTACAGTTCATTTATTTTATATTATAATTCTGAACAACAATGAAATACACAGTTATGACAGTTCAGACAATTTAAAGATCACAAAAACAATAACACAATAACACAATTATGCCAAAGAAGTGTCAAAAGCAGCACATTATATGATATTATATATACTCAGTGTTTGTGTTGAAAAGCCAACAAACTACATGTTGTTCCAAAGAACACATCATCAGAGTCAAGTGAACACGGTGAGATTGACGTGTGACAAATTGTAAGCGTGTGCTTCGTGTTGTCTCCAGGAAATCAACAGCATCATGTGATGAGTCGATTACTTAAGTAATATTTAAAAGTAAAAAATGTTGGTGTTTTCTGCTAGCGGTGTGCTGACCATCACAGAACAAACGGGCTGCAACACGAGGCTTTCCCAGGAAACAGGTGTCGCAAATAAGGACAGTCAGGTCAGAGGTCGCTGTGAACTCGGAGGCCGTGCTGTCGTGTGTGAGATCAGTGGCTTGTGGAGATGTAGTGAGATGTCTGTTCAGTGTGCTCAGGCTTTAAGCGGTTTGGAAAGCAGCTGTTGAGAGAAGAGCCTCTTGAGATGGGCCACTTCCTGGGACAAACAGCTGATCTGAGACCTGAGACTGACGTCCTCTGTTGAATTCTTGGTGTCCCTGGAGTTCTGCGGAGAGGAGGACTTATAATGTGCAGCTGACGGACCCCGATACTGCTGCCCTGCTCCACCACGGGCCTCTTCCCTGGACCAGGGAGCCCGACTCTCTGTCCGATTGTCCCGTCCCGCCTGCTGGTAGTTCCTCAGCTGGATGTTTGGCCACACTGTGGCTACAGGTGGTCCACTGTGTCTGGTGCCAGATGACGGAGACATCTCCCCTCCATCGCTGCAACCAGCAGGCCCTTTGAAGCGGAGCTTATGCGGGAGGCTCCTCAAACCCTCAGGGGAGTCTCGTCTGCTGACGTACTGCCTCCCGTTGGCCTCCATGGGACAGATGTGAGAGTCGTAGCCCTGCTCCTCCGTCAGCTCCCTCGGAGAAGGCCCACTACGCTCACTTGGTGCGTCGTCAAAGAACACAGGGCTGCTCACATTTGAGCCACATGAGGTGGAAACACCGGACTCCTCGGATACACTATGAGTGGAAAGAGGCCTGCCTCCCCTCGGCTCATGGATGGCCCCTTGCTGTGGAGGGTGAGGGTGGATGTGGTGGGTGCTGGGCGGTGTGTATAGGTATGGGGGTCCATCAGTGTGAGGTTGGTAGAAATGTGTTGGTCTTGGTGTTGGGTGAGCACAGAGGGGTGCAGACAGTGGCAGGATGGAGACGTCAGATGAGTCTTTGACCAGGCCGAAGCGAAACTTCAGCGCCAGCAGCTCGGCCCTCAGGTGGCCGTTCTCCTCCAGCAGGCCCATGACTCGCCTCTCCAGCACCGTGTCATTGGCTCGCCTCTTCTCTCTGGACCGCTTGGCTGCCTCGTTGTTTTTTTTCCTCTTGTCCCAATAGCCGTCATCTTTCTTCTCCACAGAGATGAACTCTCGTTTGCGGCGTGCATTGTTGCCGTTGTCTTCATCGCAGCTGCTACCAGCCTTCGCTTCAGCGTTGGCAAGGCTCTCTTTGAGTTTGAGGGCAAAGGTGTGACTCAGGAGGGTTTGGGCCAGCTGGCTTGTGGAAGTCAGGATGGAAACGGCCTCATCGGTGAAGGACACAGCCCTTCCCTGAGGCCTGGACTCCGGTCCCTCCACGGCCAGCAGTGAGGGCAGTGACCGGTCCTGGATGATGCCTCCCGCAGGCCGGCCTGTCATGTTCAAACACTGATTCGACACTTGGGGGAGCTGCGAGTGTGTCCGGAACTTGCTGAGAGTTGGTGGTTCAGGGTGAAGTGTGCTGCGATGGCACCACCTAGTGGTGAAAGATGCAAAGGTGATGAAGGGACCATTTGTTTACAAGGTAAACAGTAAAGCAACGTTCTACTGGTGCCGGTTGAAAGTTGTAATGTTTTCAACATCAGCAAAAGACATCGTCGTTTTTTTAAAAAGCTAATATTGTATCAAATACATTGTTACAGGCATTACAGTGAGACAAAACTATATTCATATAGATTCATAACAACAGTCTTATTTTGGTAATTTTATCCACATTTCAACAGTGAACGTTTCTTATAATATGTTAGCAATTCAATTTAAACCATTTAAAAAGTTCATAAAGAGAGAAAAAATAACAAATGTGAAAGATACTAAATGATTGTTTAAGTCGTTAAATTCGTAAAATTCTTGTTTCGGGTTTGATTATTAGTTATTACTCTGAATTATTTGCTATACCAATAACCATGACACGTTATTGACCATTGTTATCGCTCCCAACATGTTTTCATGAAGTAGATGACTGATGAGCCTGCTGTATTATTATTACATAAAGATAGTCTTTATGCTATTTCATCTGACATGAGATGATAACAAGTAGTAAACAAATAAGTCAGAAACTTTCCTACAATCTATTTAACTACATTGCCTCACATGATAACACAAAAAAAACGATTAACTGAGTGATAAATCTCGGGAAACATAAAGTAAATCTTACTTACAACAAACAGCTGCTGAACCTGTGATGAGAATCTCCTCATTCAGAGAGAGGAGACGACATGTGGAGCTCCACAAGCCGCCGAATGTTTCTGCTCCGCCACAGCTTTCTGTCCTTTCTTTCCCTGCTCACCGGTTCAGCCGGGGTCGGATCCTCACCCCGGATAACCCTCCTCCTCCTCCTCCTCCTCCTCCTCCCCCTCCCCCTCCTCCTCCTCCTCCTCCTCCTCCTCCTCCTCCTCCTCCTCTGAACGGGAAGCCAGCGGAGTCAAACCAGCGGTGACGTGCAGCAGAATAAACAGCAACAAATCCTGAGAGGTCGTTTGAAAAGTATTGCATGACTTTAATACAAACACAGTATTCAGTCAGTCGAAGGATGTGGAAACCAAAAGGAGGTTGAGATAAAAAAAAGAACAGTTTGCCAAACTGTAAGGCAAATCAACAACAAGTAACTTTAGCTTTGGATACTCAAAATTCAACAAGCAAAACAAAGTGAGTGAGATAAAGTACACCGGTCTGCTGCCGCTGCAGCTCTTCATCTGCAGTAAACGTGTTGCGTGTCAGATAATCTGACAATCGACCCGAAGTGGCCTCTGGAATTTAAACTCAGCTGCACACTTGGGTTGACGCCAGCTGGGCTACAACACATTTCATTGTAGCGTGACTGATGAAGAGATAGTGTTGAGCTAACTCCTGCTTCATCTGTGTAGATCAAATAATGCCACAAGTAGGCCAGTGAACGCCGGCGAGTCGGTTTGAGGTCAGTTTTTATGTAATTGGTCAAAAAACAAACAAATTATTAGAACAAAAATAAATGTGCCTGCCGATGGGTGTCAAAGTTAAAGTGATCATATGAAGTCTGTAACATGTTTGACTTCGTATAACTGAACACTGAATCAGAGAAGATTGTTCATGAATAAGGAACCAGGTGTTTCTCCATTTTATACTGTAAAGATGATTTCTTACCCATTCAACACCTCCTGTACTAACAGGCCTCTGTTCCTGTGTTCAATTCGATCATCCAGTTGAAACGTCCTGCGTATACATCAGTCGAATGAGGAGTTCAAGGTAACAAAGCTACACCGACAAATGTGTCGTGCGCTGTTTGTTCCTCTGCAAACACTTATGGAACACAACTATTCTTTTATTTGCATCACAACAGAACAGAGGATGCTTCCTGTCACTCACGCAGACGGACGGCCTCGCTGTGAAAGAACAACAAAAGCTCATCGCTGGTTTGCGGCACCTGTGAGAGTCAATCTTTGCATTTTACAGCCATGTGTTGTAGATGAAGCCCGTAAAGAGCGCACTGAGAGTGAGTCATCTGAATACCAGTTGATGGTGTGAATGGAAAACTGTGCTGTTATGCAACACTCAGAGCGAGCGGGAGCATGTGAGGACTGTGCTGCTGGGAGTTCAGTTGAGGTGAGGTCGCTCAGAAAAAAGGGAACATTGTTCCGTGAGCGATGTGCTCGACAGTGATCAGCGATACTTCCTCCTGCACGTGGAAACGCTTCACACGCACGACTCTCTGACAATCGCACCAATTCCTCCAAAACAAAGCAAAAGTCAACTTCTCACTCATTAAGTTCTGCAGCTCCTCCGTGGATCTGCATAACTTAATGCCACTGTTGATCTTGGCCGGACGGTTTCAACATGTTGCTTCACGGCTCTGACATGCAGGAGTTTGCACAGACTCAGAAGAGCTTTTTGGGGAAATTCTGTGGAAAAAACCCTCTCCTGCTGTGCTGAGGTTCAGCTGAATGACCTGCCAACAAATTAGATCAAATGAAACATTTTGATTTTAGTTCCTGCCGCCTGTTTTCAAGGTTACCTTTTTTTCGGGAAAGTATTTTCCCAGAAATGCGAGCAGCTGCCTGGACCATGAGGTCACACTGCAGATATAGATCCATCTTAAAAAGTCATGTTTGACACGAAACAAAAATATCACTTCATGGATTCATCAAAGATTATTTCATCTCTTTCAATTCGAATCAACTTCCATTTTGAACCTCTTCTTGATAAACGCTCTGATGCTACGGAGACAGAAAGAAACGGGAGTTGTGGGAGGAGAGACGGGAACAAGAAACGGTGAATCTGACACATGTGATTGGTTCGACCAAATTTTGGGAAAATGGGGGTCTGTGTTGGTAAAAGCAGGCATTGGCGCATTAATAGTTTTAATTGTGGCTTTTCTATTGGCATGTTGCATCCTGAGGAGACAGTGCCAGAGGAGCATGGACAAACAGATGGGTGTCATGATAAACCTCCAACTGGCTCAGATGATGAACATGATGACGGCCCAGTTCGCTCAAATGGTGGTTGGACGACCGGACCTGTTTCCGGACCTGTTTCCCATTCTGGACTATCTGGAGGACTCGGATGAGATGGAGGAAACAGGACCAGGAGGCATCTCAGCATAAGAACGAGAGCCTGAACTTTGTTGAAAGTACACACGTCCAATAAACACCACGTCACATGTTTTATCATCTGTCCAAACTGTTTCACTATAAATTGAATGTATTATAATCAGATATTTCTACATTCACATATATTCAGAGTCGTGATTCATATCATCAGTGCACAAGTATTATAGCGTATAGTTTTATCACAGACGTTGCATCTAATGAACACTGATATATTGTTCAATATTTTGCAGAAATTTAAATGTGTGATGTATCAGATAATACATGTTTTCAAGCAAGAACAGATTCACTTCATACCAAAAAGGTGGTCGCTCGGCGGGGAAGGACCATCGGGGAGTTTTCCCTGTCGTGCAACCTGCGGGTTTTTTCGCTCTGATATGAAAGTGAATCTCAGCGTTGAGTGATGTTATTTGAATAATCTTACTCACTCAAATGCTCTGTATTGGTATATAATCAAGCACATACCATTGACGTAGATCACTTGTGTTGTTGCTGTGAGGGATCAAAACTTCCGGTTACAGTTCCACCGAATTGACAAAAGTTATATGAAGTTAGGTTGAAGGTCAAGTGACCCTCATTATGTTGAAGAAAATCATCATTATAACTTTGAATTTAACTTGAATTGAACTGAATACATTTGGGCTCGCAAGCAACAGTTGTATAACGTGTTACGTAACACACATTCTGGTTCACAGCAACGCTCTTAGGAAATGATTATCAAGCGCCAGACACAATGTAATAAATCTCTCTTAAGTTTCCGTACATGGAGCTGTGTTCTGCCAAAAGGTTGACTTGACCAGAACATCGACATGAGAACATGCCCTGAATAAGAGACCAGATGTGCCATGTTTTCCGGTTCAACGGACTGCTTTGATTGGTGAAACGTAGCTTAAGGGGCGTGCATGTTGAGCAAAGTGATCTGTGAACACTAATATATTGGAATCTGTTTCGATGTGCCAAACTCGTTGGTGTTGACGAATATGCGTTCAAACGATTCCCGCTGGTTGCAACGTCAGCATTCCAACAAGCTCACAACAAGCTGGTATAATGTTCACCATGTTCCCTGTTTAACGCACCACAATGCTTATGTTTTCATATTCGCATGAAACTCTGTCTGTGAAGAAATATGAAGATAGAAATATGAAGAATAAAGGCCAGGTTATAAGATAGGAGTGGTCTGAGCAAGGTTGCCAGGAATAAGCGGTAAGAAGCACGAATATACAATACAGATGTCGATGGATACGTGCTGTGGATCGATACCTCAGCTGGAAGGCTGGTATCAGTGCCGTCCTGGAGTAGCAGGGTTTAATAATGCAGAGAAAACCCATTTACAGATGTGCACCAGAGAGGCAGAGCGTCTGAACTATTATGTCTACGATACGGTGTGAACGGTGTCTAGAGGGGCTTCTCTGTGTGCAGAGCTCGGTTTGCTGAGCTGAAGTTGCTCTGCTGTGTCAAAGATGTCCCGGCTTCTTCTCAGTAACACTGTTCTGCTGACGTTGCACAGCGTTGCCAAACCCTGGATGTTACAGTGTGTCTGTGCCTGTCGGAAGAGGAAACGATACAATGTTTGTATAGATTTGACAATAATGTTTATAGCTGACAGCGGGGTTTCTTTGCCTTTAAAATCTTTCATTACTGTTCAAATTCAGAGGCTTACAATACGAAGACATGTTTTAAGAGATGAATGTATTTTCTCTGCAGTGTGCAGATTATCGTCACACATAAAGATCCATTCTTCTGCATTTCTGCACAGAGGAAAACAATCTTACTGCACATCTGTCCCCAGTAAACCTTCCTTTATCTAATTCAGCTATTATGTTGACTCATCATGTTTCTCCCCACTGAATATGATGCTTCTATTGCATAAAACAATCAAATGAACTGCTTTTTTTTTATATTTTGTCAGAAAAACATAGCTAAGAAGAAGAAACCCAGCGCATGAAAACACATCACATTGTTGGAATTGTTCGTAGCACATGCTATTCAGAGTTTAAGCCGCAAATATTACAATAATGACACGTTCCACCTTTGACCTGTTTAGCTGCTCGAGCAAAAAGAAAAACTCAAAAACTTAACAGAGCTTAATAATTCATGACTTCAGTGCATGTTTTGCAAACTGTTGACGCTCGAGTATTGCCATGCATGCACAATGATGCATAATCGCCTCTGGAGAAGTATAGCATGATGTAAACAGGGAAGGAGGAACTAGAAAGTGGAAGTAAAGAGTTAGTTTGTTCTTTTCGAAGCACTACAGGTCAGAACTCTGCCTCCGTCCTCGTGTCAACTCCAAATCACTTACTCTTGAACGCTGCACTGAAATAAAGTCACACTGCAGTGAAGTGCTGAGGATTTATCTGCTGATGTGTCATATCTTCAGCACCGTCTCAGTGGAGAGCAGATTATGAATGGCCAAAGAGTATCTCTGCAGCACTAGAATCATCAGGATCACTTCATCTGTGTATATCTGCCACTTGTGTGTTGGTGACGTGCACGTGCTGTGTGGGCTAATTTCACTTGACAGGTTTTGTGCCACTGAAATGACTGTTGGTGGAGATACTACACATAAGCTGGATGTAAACAAAACTCAAAGAAAGTGACCTGTGTTTGTTCTAACTATGTGCACATGCAAACTCATCCAGTGTTAATGTTGGTCCATGAGTGGGTAGCTGTGTTTGCGTCTCTGTGTTTGTCGTTCCAGAGGTTGCACATGTGTGTGGAAGTGTACGCGAGAGAGAGGGAGACGACCGCCTTCATCTGACAGAATCAGGATGAATCAGTGAGTGCTGAGTTACATAAGCAAATTCTCATCCTGACCTCACCCAGATGAGACACTGCAGACGCAACTGCCAACATGCTGCAGAAGCAGCCTGCAGGCTTTAAGACCGGTACGACAGAGGACCGCCCCCTAGAGGCCGCCGGCTGACATCACATGTGGGAATGACTGATGAAAGGGTCAAAACTCGAATCATGTTCCAGATGTGTTCTGTGGATTCATATTTCATCTGCGTCATGCAGGACAGATACATGTTTTTGTAAATGTTGAGTAAATGAAATCATGTAATCATGTCACACTCCGAGCATCACAGCATTAGAGGTCTTTATTAGAATGATGGCAATGCAAACAATAATTAAATGACATTAGAGCACTCCTTTGATTAAAAAACAAAATCACTGTACAATAATATAGTAGCCTATCTTCTGTTGATATAAAATATTACTTATAATAAATACGTTGCTTGCATGTTTAGATGATACAAACAACTGATGAAGATGCTGATTATTTACAGTTTTAAATTCTACCGGATGCGAGACAATAAAGCAGATAATATCTTTTTCTTAACTAAAAAAACCAAACAGACAAACATAAAGTCAGGTGAGAAAAATGCATAATGTCGTATTTACTGTACAATCACATGGTTTAACATATACTTTATGGTCTGTTTGTTTGTTTGTGTTACAATCAATATCACAATAAAAGTTCAAAGGGAAATCAGAAAAAGAAATCCGATGATCTCAGCATTCTGCAGCTGTTGTGACTGAGTCTTTGTTCAGCATGAGATGCTCCAGGATACACGGCTGTGTTACAACCCGTGTTACACACCAGGTCTGTTGTTAGTGTTTGCCGTCTACGTGCCCACAGTGTGTACAGTGTGTACAGTGTGTACAGTGTGTACAGTGTGTTTCTCTGGTTCTGCTCCATCGACTTTGATACTTTTTCTTAAGTTGCACAAAGTTATCGGAGTGCATCGCTGTCAGCTGAGGACTCTTTAAAAAGTCATTGGTCAGAGAAATACTTCACCCACAGAATGACCGTTGGTATGTCAATCACTCACCCCGTCTCACCTTCAACGGTTGAAGAAAACTTAATTTGTCTTGCACGCTTCCATGGTCAACAAAAATTGAAAAAATGGAGAAATTGATGTATTTAACGAGTGAAGAGTAATCCAAGTCGTATGCTCACGACTTCCCAAACACGTGCAACTATTTAAATATTGAATAAACAGTCTTACACTTTTGGTTGTAGCCTGTCTGCATGTATTTGGTTGTACTGAGCATATATACGACATCACGCTGCACACGTTGTGTGCAAGAGAAACGATTCTTCACGAGTTCAAAGTAACACAGGGTGACGACGTGACACACAAATCAAGCTGTGGGTGAAGTATTTCTTTAAGCCGTCGTTACCTGATGGTTGGTCACTCTTGAATCAATAATTGTATAAAAAGAAGAAAGAATTGAATATGTGGAAGGCTTCTGAATGAGATTTGTCTCATTTGTCGTCTGAAGTAAACTGAAATCAACCGAATCAAACGACTCCCATTAGGCCGCATGTACACGGTGGTTTGTGATGCCGTGCTATTGCTGCTGGTGTTGTGAGTCCTCATGGTGCAAGTCTACATGTGGGCCTCTATTCTTAACAAGACGGATCATCTAGTGCAGATATCAAGGTCATACTGGGAACATGTTCAGGGAACATGTTACGGTCACTTCATCCCAAATTCAACTGTTCAGTGTACGAGTGATGCGAGTCGTAAACTCAAACTTCAAAGAATATCCAAATCATCATTCCACCTTTTGATTTCTTGGCTTAAATGGCAGAGAGAGTGTGTGTGTGTGTGTGTGTGTGTGTGTGTGTGTGTGTGTGTGTGTGTGTGTGTGTGTGTGTGTGTGTGTGTGTGTGTGTGTGTGTGTGTGTGTGCGCGCCTGCATCAGGCGTGTCTCTTCATGTGCAGAGCCAGGTGGTCGGAGCGGGAGAAGGCCCTCTGGCACAGCCGGCACTCGTAGGGTTTTTGGCCGGTGTGCTTGCGGTAGTGACGCGTCAGCTCATCTGAGCGGGCAAATTTCCAGTTGCATCCCTCCCATGAACATTGGTACGGCTTCTCCCCTGAAGAGTACACAATAACATCGGTGATACTTAACAAACAAACACGTCAAATCATATATCGGGACTTATTCTGACAGACGTTTGAGTGTTTTTTGTGGCAGAGTGGATGTGGCGTACCTGTGTGGGTGCGGCGGTGAGCCTTGAGGTGTGAGCTCTTGGTGTAGGTCTTGCTGCAGTCGGGGTATTCACAGCTGTGGATGGCGGCCCTCTTTTTCCCCGTCGCCCTTCGACCACGCTTCCCCTCCACCCCACCAGGGGGCAGCTGTGGCACAAGCAGCATGGACTGCTGGTGAAGAGGCCTGGTGGTCTGGCTGTGGGGGTATTCACAGAAACGGTTGGCGTTGTGGTTAAAGTATGGCATGTAGCTGTAGTGTCTAGGGTCAGGGGTCACGGCTTGAGGCGGTATGAACCTGCTGTCGGGGAAGGCCACCATGGAGGGGTGTTGGTGGGGATAGTAAGGGTTAAAGTCCCACGATGAGCCTTTGGTGAGGTTTCCTCTGCTCTGCCTCTCGTAACTGCCTCCTTGAGGGAAGACGAACTGATCTGCATTCGGTAGATTGGGAAGTGAAGGCCGACCTGCTTGGTCGTCTTCATAACTATGGAGGTACAGCTGTGGCTGGGCTGGCGTTGTGGTTTCAGCTGGGGACAGGAACTCCGCCGTGAGGCAACCAGTGTTCATCTGCACATGCTCTTGTCCGGGTTGCTCCTTAAACAGGTCCGCCTCTTGGTATGCTGTGTTTGGGTCTAACTGTGGGAGCCGTTGATCGCTGCCGTCCAGAGACGGGTTGAGGTCGGGCGATGGGCTGCTCCAATCAGACAGCAGGAACTCAATGTCCCAGGATGCCCGGCTGTCATCATCCAGGAGCTCCTCTGTCATCTGTTGAGAGACCTGCAGCTGCTCAGAGCTGCTTGCTGATGGTTTGTAGTCCAGGAGGAGAGAGTCAGCCTCAGACTTCCACACCTAGACGGTGTTGAGAAGTGATGATCACCAAACAAAACGTGTTGTGAGAAGGAGATTGTTCCACTTTGCTGTTAAAGTTAAAGGAGTGATGCACCCATCTGACTGATTCTGTCCCCACCGATTCTTATCTGTCTGCCTCACTGTGTGGAGGGAACAGGGATCATTGCTTTGTGTGTAAGGCACAAACATTGTTCTCCTAACTTTGTAAGACAACATGTAACAAATATATACATTGATATAAACACATTGAAAGAGTTACTGTAGTTGTTATTGCTGTCTATACTGGTTGTTAAGAGATCAGCTGAAGCTAATATGAAGCTCGAGCAGTCTGTCTTTAGCTTCCAAATTTAGTTTTTCGTTCAAAATGACGACTTTGCGTTATAATCCCTCCACTGTGGCTCAGCAGGGAAACACTACGTGGAAACACATTGTGGGAATATTGTACGAACTTCAAACGATAAAGGGAAAATCGATGCACAGCGCAGTCAGCAGTAACTCGTTTACCTACATGGGCATGTCAGATATGCAGCGCTTCTGATTATTCACTACATTGCATTTCTTTACATCAGCAGATGTTTTTGATGTCTCCAGTTATTTGAGAGACATCAAAAGCTCAGCATTATAGTGCAACACTGACACATTTGTCAAGTACATATGAAGTGAAATCATTGATAATCTATCTGCGGACTGTATGAGCACAATGATGTACAATAGGAAGCGTTGACTTCACCGTGTAGGAATCAAACTGGTGTCGACCCGATACTTACTTTCATATCGTCACTGGATGGAGCGAGGTTGGAGAAGGAGCTGAAGGACGGGAGCGCAGCCTGTGTAACGGCCATCAAGCGCTGTGAAGCCGATGGTCAGTGGCAGCAACTGAAGTGTAATTTCTCCCTTTTTTCTTTCTTTTTAGTCGTCACATGACCGTCTGAAGCTCAGCTACCAGAAAGTCAAAGCCCGGCTCAGCAGGCTACTCATCCCAGTGACAGTCCGCTCAGGCGAGGCCGCAGAAACAGGTTCTCACAGCTGCCCCCTGTCTGCAGTGCTGCCCTGCTATCTCCCTCCTCTCTCTTGTCTCTCTCTGTCAGCTGCAAATCTCTCCTTTTCATGTAGGTTTTGACCGTTAAGAGGTGGAGCGTAAGCGTGACTTTCTTTGCCGGCTCCCTTTTATTTTAGTCCATTAAGGTTGTTAAAATATCAATCACTAAGAAAGTGACTGTACTACCTCACCTGAACTCACCTGAACTCACCTGAACTCACCTGAACTCACCTGAACTCACCGTCTTCCTGTTTCAAAGCGGATTCAAAGCAAAAAGTAAACTGATGAGCGCCGAGCTGTCATCATTCTAGAATCCAGACCAATAGATATTATGTCACAATAGAAAATGACATAATAATGAGAATTAATGAGGAATAATTGTGTTTTATTCTAAATGAATAGCAAATAATGATTGCTGTGCTTTTAATGTCCTCACTATTCAGTTACTGTGTATCTACCGTCCAGAAGACAAAACAATCAGCAAGTTTGTTTGTATTGCACCTTTCACACATTTAAAGTGTTTAATATATGGAAAGAAAAAAAAGAAAAACACATTTATGACAGAATAAAATGAGATAAATTGAACAGAGCAAAATAAAAAAATACAATACATATAAAACAATCATTGAGCAGATTGCAGGTGTAGTTCGGTTCCCCACATTCACAGATGTCTGACACGAACGAGCCAATGAGGACTCTTCTGAGACAAAACATTGTTCATGAAATAGACCAAAAAGAGTGAAGAATATTTGACTTGTTGTTCCTCTGATTAAACAAGAAATGAAAAACAATAATCAATCAAATAGTTCTGACGAAATATATCAGGATATGCCAAAGATGTATTACAAGTCATACAAATACACATAAAATATGAATAAAATAAGAGTATGAATGCCTCTACAAAATGTACGAGAAGTTTTCTAAAATGCTGCAAAACTTGGCCCCTCAAACTGCAGTGAAGCTCTGATGCTATCAGATGTCTGCTCACTATCTGCTGCAGCACGCAGGGCGGACTGTGCTGCTGATGCACAGTGAAGTGTGAGCGCCTTTCATGTGAACATCGAGTAGAAACCCATTATTACAACATGTTTGGATTCATCTTCCACCACAGACAGGTCTCAGTAGAACTGTCTGATATTTTATTACAGTTTTTTACAGACGTTCAACCTCAAAACATCACAATCAAATATCAGTGAATCATAGAAAACAGATTAGCAGGTAGCTCGTAAACAAACACACCAACTAATACACACACACACACACACACACACACACACACACACACACACACACACACACACACACACAGGTCGCTCTGTGAGGACATCTGGCTCTGACTTGTGAGAAGACCTGTGTGTGAAAGATGATTATGTTCTTGCTGCTGTTTATCTGCTGACACGGGGCAGAGGCAGGCTGCTGTCTCCTCACAGATAATGGTCTCCTGACTGCTGCTGGTCCCTGATGACGAGCCCGCCACTGATAAACACTCTCCCAGAGCGAAGACGACACAAGACGTCCACTACAGGCTGGAGAGCGTGCTGACAGCCTCACTGCGGCCTGAAACACATCACACAACTTCATCCACAGTTTGATTGATTGATTGGAGGAGACTTCACTTCCAAAGCCTTAGATTAACGTGTTCTATTTTAATCTTTCTCTTGATGCTCATTTTGGGTCGAGTGATGTGATTTGTGACATTTGTAAAGTAAAGAGAAACATTGCAGTCGTATTAATAGTGCATTTTGTTTTTCAGTGAACAATATGTTTCATATCTTAACATCATGTCATAGAAAAGTCAATAAATCAATAACAAGAATTGTAGAAAAAAATCAATCAAATAAAGAATAAGAGGCAGAGAAAGATAATCTTGTATTATATATATTTTTAATGAGCAGAGAAGAACAGAGAAGTGTTGAGTTGCTGCTGAACTGATGTCAATGAGGAGATCAGGGTTCAGCAAAAATAATAAAAACGATTACTTTTATTTACATGGCATTTTCTTAACAAGGTTACAAAGTCTGTTTCAGAAAAAAAGGCAGATGAAATCAAAAACAACATCAACAGCAGAATCAGATGCAAACAACAATCTGATCTGTGAGTCTGTCACGCGGAAGACGTTTCTCCAGAAACCTTCGTGTGTTTGAGTTGAGTGGATGTGATAAAGTTCCTCAGGTATGTGGTCCTCAGGTGGGGCAATACATTTTGCTTACGTGGTGAATTTTGAGGTTTAATCCCCGCTGAAAAGATCAAATACATGAAGAGAATATGTCTACGTGCGCGTGGCATGGAGCAAGGTGCCAAGGCTGGATTTGAACCCTCACTTTTGAGAGGACACCATGTGTCCAGACCATAAACTGTTCATCTCACCAACCTGGCTCATCAGTGCTCAGTCAGAGGACTACCGCTGCAGCGACGAGAACCGGAAGTAGTTTATCTGGTTGATATTGTAAACGAAGAACAAAACCATCGTCGCGTGCATATGAAATCACCATTTCAAAGATCACGCATTACAAGTTTTGCCGATGTTTTCTTTTTTACAGTGCACGTGGGTGTACGTCACTCCACGTGGTGGCGCTATACAAAGGGTCCCCGGAAGTGCTCGTTGCTATAGCAACAGAAGTGTTTACTCAGGACGTGCGACAAGAGAAGAAGAGTGTGAGCGCGTTATCTCTCGTCCTTGTTCACTTAAGTTGAGTCCTTTCTTTTCCTTCGGACCATTTGCACACAATTTAGGTAATTTAGGTAATTTAAGCTACATTGTGCTATTTCAATTTAATTTACCTATTTTTTGAATCTTTGATGTATCGACAGTGTTATAAACAATATGCTCAGACCAACACGTTGGTTCCATCAATGTCAAATGCTGCTGAGTCAGAGCTTGTTGAAAAACAGCGATGCAGCTCCAGAGGTTGCTGATGTGTGTTTGTGTCTTTGTGTTTGCAGATGGAGGCTTCCTCACAGAGCAGAGGTGGTGATGGAGGACTATGGAACAACCCCAGAGCCCCCCAGTACAGCAAGGGAACACTGGATATGCTGACATGTGAGATGATGCACTTGTTGCTATTTCAGTGTGGCTGGTTCGGTGTGAATAGGAAACAAACATACAATATGAGAGTTGATGCGTTGTGCGTGTGTATTTCCAGGTACATACAAGTGTGTGTGTGTGTGTGTGTTTTCTGTGCAGGCTTGTGCTTTAAACATTTGATAAATCTCTCTCCTCGAGCTCAGTGAGGATGCAGGAAGCAAGACTCACCAACCTCCAGAGAAAACAGATCAACGGACGTGTGAAGAGTAAGTTAGAGAGCGTTGGGTGAGAGGTTGAGTGATGCAATGTGCTGGTAGACTGTGTGAAAGTACTGTATTTTCTGAATCTTTTAGCATCGCAAAACTCTGTAGTGCCACATGAAACACTTATTTAATGTGTTTTACTTTCTCCTCAGACGGAGCAGCTTTACCACTGACCTCTGACCCCACATCCTCAGCTTCCCCCGCTAATCCTCAGAGACGCACGGCTGAAGCCTGTCGCTCCGGGAGCAGCTACGTCAGAGAGCAGTTCCACCCCGGACCCTGGAGTGCGTTCTTCAAGCTGACACTGTTACTGATGTCGACATTCATGTCTTTTGACAGGCCGGTATCTTCTTGTGACTCATTTCTTGTGTTTCACTTTTCTAGGAGACTTGGAGAAAGAGAAGATGAGGCTTCAGAATATAATGGCGACGGGAGAAGAAGAGCCCACAGCTGCATCTCACCCAAATGTTCCTTCATGTCCGAACCCAGAGGGGGCGGAGCCTCTAGACCGGTATCAGGAAGGTGAGGCTGAGTACACACACACACACACACACACACACGCACAGGTGATGTACTAGAGTTACACGCTAGAAGAGAAGCACACCGCATTTTAATTCAGTTATTGCAGTCATATTGATAATCTGTTTCTGTTAATATCAGCCGACATTAAACTCTGCTCCGTGCTGCTTGACTAAATACATCCAGTGCCTCTTGAATAAGTCTCATATGAACTTGTTTCTTTTGTAGTACTGGATGAGATAGAGGAGAGAAGACAGTTTCTGGCAGATATGTCTTCTCTGGGTGCGGAGAAGCAGTACACTAACATCATCAACACTGAGATATCACAGGTAAACAAACTCCTATTGAGTCTGCATTATGGCCAAATATCGTTCGGTAACACGGACGTTTTAACTTCACTGATGTATTGTCGTTTAGTGTGATGTTGTTTTGAACAATATAAGATCTATAGATCTATAGATCTATAGATCCTGACTCAGATTAGTACGGAGGTAAATAGATCATCAGTACCAGGCTGTATTCCAGCATTTAGATTCAGATATCAGACCAAAACAATTCGATTCATTCTCTTTGAAAGTGCAATTTCACTTAAACTGATGCTGTGTCACGACTCCAATAACAGCTGACTGGAGAACTGAAGCTGTTGGACGAGGCCCGCCGTCCCAAGAACGATGCGATCACGTCTGAGAGGAAAAAGGTATGACGGCTTGGTTGGGAGAGAAGAACCCTGTCCAAAGCTGAGCAAAGGCCAGGTCAAAGGTCAAAGGCCCACCTGTCTGCTGTGGACCCTGGTGTCCGCTCACCAGCCGACACTTTCTCTGTCAAATTAAAGTCAGCAAATCTATTGAAAAGATGATCTCATCTTTAGACGATAGTATGGCCAAGAAAGTCAAAGTATAATACGTCGAAAAAGTCATTAAAAAGTTGGATATAATATCTATAAAGTTCGTATAGTTAGAGTTCAAAGTAAAGTTTGAACTGTAGTGAATAACAGCGATGCAGCTCCAGAGGTTGCTGATGTGTTTGTGTCTTTGTGTTTGCAGATGGAGGCTTCCTCACAGAGCAGAGGTGGTGATGGAGGACTATGGAACAACCCCAGAGCCCCCCAGTACAGCAAGGGAACACTGACATGTGAGATGATGCACTTGTTGCTATTTTAATGTGATAAAGTGTTTCCATGTTACTGCAAAACTCAGCATGACATACTGCTAGAAATCCAGATATCATATTGTGATTCAAATATGACAATGAGGTGCTCTTGTATTTTCTGAATCATTTAGCATAAAACACTTATTTACTGTGTTTTACTTTCTCCTCAGACGGAGCAGCTTCACCACTGACCTCTGACCCCACATCCTCAGCTAATCCTAAAACCACTAAATCTGTCCAGGATCGTCTGCCTCAGAGACGCACGGCTGAAGCCTGTCGCTCCGGGAGCAGCTACGTCAGAGAGCAGTTCCACGCCGGCCCCTCGAGTGTGTTCTTCAAAGCGACATCGTTACTCACGTGTTCCGACAACTAGTTCTCCTTTCAACTCATTTCTTGTGTTTCACGTTCGTAGGAGACTTGGAGAAGGAGAAGAGGAGGCTTCAGAGTATAATGTCAACGGCAGAAGAATCTGAGAGTCAGGTTGTGGGCGGGGTTTAGTGTGATGTAATGAGAGCAGTAGTGATGGAGAGACTGAAGAGGTCACAGCTGACTGGCTGCATCTGTATAAGCAGTTTCATAAAACAATATAAAGTCAAAACTGATGTCAGGCTGTGAAGGCATTTGATTTATTAGACACATGAACAGCTTGCATTGTATTATTTTAATCCTCCGCCTTCCAGTGTCAGTTTGTTTGCTGCTTCAGGACGACACACAGCTGGACATGGAGACAGACACAGAGACAGAGACGACCATTTTAAATGGACAAAGACCGTAAACATACTGACATTTACATAAGACACTTATCACATATGTAATTAAATAAATGGCACTCGTACAAACAATATTAACACATTTTTTCCGACACTTTTAAGGCAAAACATGGAAACATACAGAAAGGCTTCGTAAAATATAAATTAGTGATTTGCATATTCAGGTTAAAACCGTGATAAGCTGGTGCTTCGCTACAGTTGTTAAAATGTTGTTTATCTGCCGTTTCTAATGTTCATTATTGTGACCGTTCTTATTAATAAACCGTCGGACATCTGCTCTGCTTCATCTTTTCTAAATCAATCTGATTTTGAGTCTCCCACTTTGTTCATCCACGTCTTTCATGATATGCATTTACCAAAAAAAGACGCCGTCGCAAAACTATCACAGCAGAACGTTAACAAGGAAACCAAAGAGGATCACAACAGAGCAGCTGGAGGAGCTCAGGTCTTCATTGTCCATCGAGCATTTTTAGGGCAGAATTGGCTCGATTGAAAGCAGAGCTCATCTTAAATCGTTTCTAAACTTTGACTCGTACCACAGACTCAAACCCGCTCACATATCCAGCTGCTAGACTTCAGAAGCAGAAGACACAGTTATGACACGGGAACAGATTAAACACGGATTACAAACTCGTATCAGGGATCCACTCGCATCCAACCGACCTCATTCAAAGCACCTTTGCTGAACCTGGACACCGGCCTACAGGACACACGCGCTCTGCACCGTACAGCAGTTCACCCGAATGAAAGGCCAGAGAGCTCACGAGCACGTCCGTCCTCAAGCAGCGCCACGCGCTGAATCGACTCTAACGACACTAAAGGCAGCTGAGAGGTCACTGAAGAGACTTTCTGGAGAAGCATCACGTGAGATGTGAGCAGGGAGTGGATGACAGTTAAAGATGACCTCATCTCATCTTGGGGCTCGTGTCCACAGAGCGGCCGCAGGGCGCTGGGGAGCGGTTCAATGAAAACGTTATCGTCTATTTGTTTTACATCGTTTTGCCCCATGAGCATCAAACTGAGCATGTCTACTTTATACTTCGTATTGATGAGCGTGTCTCCATGTGACACGAGGCGTACGGTAATAAAAGCACAACACTTTGCCAATCTGCTCCTAAACTGGCTTTTGGGTCTTTGTTGTGATCGTGAGTCTGAAATATAAAGCTCAGGACAGACGGACAACAAGCTTCCGTCCATTCACTACAGTAACGTCATGAGGGCTTTTCTACTTGAAGCTCTCGGAGCGGTCGCACAGAAAAAAGAGACGTCTTTCCTGTCGGTGCTTCCTCCTCGTTCAGAACAATTGAGAAAAGAAAAAAGACGCTGCCGCTCAGAGAAAGGCACGATGTGGACACCGTGTTACAACCGTCTGGTCTCCTCTCGGGGGCTGTGGTTCTTGCTATGGGGTCTTCTCCTCTCGGGGGCTGTGGTTCTTGCTATGGGGTCTTCTCCTTGCGGGGGCTGTGGCTCTTGCTATGGGGTCTTCTCCTTGCGGGGGCTGTGGTTCTTGCTATGGGGTCTTCTCCTTGCGGGGGCTGTGGCTCTTGCTATGGGGTCTTCTCCTTGCGGGGGCTGTGGTTCTTGCTATGGGGTCTTCTCCTTGCAGGGGATGTGGTTCTTGCTATGGGGTCTTCTCCTCTCGGGGGCTGTGGCTCTTGCTATGGGGTCTTCTCCTTGCGGGGGCTGTGGCTCTTGCTATGGGGTCTTCTCCTTGCGGGGGCTGTGGCTCTTGCTATGGGGTCTTCTCCTCTCGGGGGCTGTGGCTCTTGCTATGGGGTCTTCTCCTTGCGGGGGCTGTGGCTCTTGCTATGGGGTCTTCTCCTTGCGGGGGCTGTGGTTCTTGCTATGGGGTCTTCTCCTTGCGGGGGCTGTGGCTCTTGCTATGGCGTCTTCTCCTTGCGGGGGCTGTGGTTCTTGCTATGGGGTCTTCTCCTTGCGGGGGCTGTGGTTCTTGCCTGGTTCTCCTTTATGGCTCAGACGCTTGAGCACCTTGATGGGTTTGAACTTTTTCCCTTTTTTCTTCTGCTGGTCGACGTCCGGATCCTTATGGAAGTCTGACGAGGATGAAAATAAGACAGACAATTACGAAGATTCACAGTTTCCAAAAATCAGAAGAATGAAGAAGGAAACATTTAGTTCTTATGTTAAATGAATGAATCTTTAACTACAAAAGGAGCTCACTCTAAATCCTACCTTTCTTCTTCAGCATGGCTTCCATAACTTTATCCTCCTCTTCTTCCCTGTGACAGAAGGACGTTAGATTAACATCACTGATGAAGACCCGTGGAGTCCCTGCAGAGGAACAGTTCATTACCTCTGCCTGTCCTGGTCCATGTTGTTAACTATTTGGTTGCGCTGTTCAATGATGGTAACCAGCTCAGCCATCAGCTCGTGATCCCGACTCTTGTCCTCCTCTGTCCAGTCTTTCTCTGGGAAGGAACCACAGCGACAGGTTTAGTTCAACACACGTACAAATGTCATTGTTTTCTTCTTAACCTGTAGATCCACACACATTTACTTAATATGATGGGTGGCAGTAATTTGCTTTGTAACATGAGTCAAGCATCACACACAGGGCAGACATTGGACCGGACTGCAGGTCATGATGGGGCAAAACACACCTGGTTTGTTGAGGAGACACCTCAGCTCATACTCCACGTCAGCTTGTCTCTCTTCCAGGTTCTGCTGCTTCGCTCTGCAGGGAGCAACATGTACACAGTGCTTCACACACTCGTAACCTTCAATCTAACACGGGACTTACACACTCGTTATTGTAACGTCGACGATGAGGGATACGAGTACACCCTGAAACACCCCGAAAGCCTCCTCTGACCAACTAGTACCCAGCTCAGAGAGACGTGAAGCAGCACATTAAAGGAACAGGGTGTGACGTTTAGTGGCATCTAGTGGAGAGATCGCAACCAACTAGATAACGGGAAGTAATCTTCACTTCACCTGGAGGAGTAGAGGAGAAGCTGCAGCGTGATAACAAATCACACAAAGAGTGCAGATACAAAGCACCAGTTTAGTCGGAGCGCATCAATACTCCGGTTGTATGTTATTTAGCACCGGGGCCCGTTCAATACGGGGGTTTGGAATCCATCCCCAACTTCAGTTCACACAAAATGTTCAGCTTCACCGCTCTGGGCTGCATAGAAACATGGCGGTGCCAGACGGCGGACTCCACGGAAGAGGACCCGCTCCCAACTACACATGGCGGGACACGGCGGGACACAACGGGACACGCCGGGACACGCCGGGACACGACGGGACACGCCGGGACACAACGGGACACGGCGGGACACGCCGGGACACAACGGGACACACCGGGACACACCGTGCTTTTAAGTAAAGTAAAAACTAACGGGCATTGAAGGCTTATGATTCCTCGCTGCCGTCTCATACGTACGTGTAGACGAGCTCGGCTTCTCGGCGCACTAGAAGATGTTTCTCATGGATGAGAGTGAACCAGTCCACCAACATGTGCTCCTCATCCTCATCTGGAAACAGAGGAGCAGAGATAGACGAGTCATGTTCCTATCGTCATGTAGAGTTCTTCCAAGTCAAATCTAGGGATATGGCCTTCCCCCTCTTTATGTCTCGGTGATCTTTTGTTTTTTTACAATCCTTTATAATAATTCTGTGAGCAATTTAAGCTCCACCGTCAATATAGTGAACCTAACTTCATGCACTGCATCCTTTGCAACATGTAACTGGCCTTCAACTGATTGAACTTGTTCTGAAGAACCTCCAGTAGAAATAGTGCGGCGTGGTACCGTTGGGGTTGTCTCTCAGCTTCTTCTCCAGCTCCACTCCCCTCTGCTCCATCTCATCCAGCTGCTTCTCCAGCTGCCCCATCTCCCCATGGATGTCCTCCACTGGGATGTACTGGTCTGACTGCACCTGGACGGATCATTGGAGAACTCCTTCATGCATTTTCTATTTATTTCTCCTCTCATGCCAAAGCATACAGTATATGTCGTCTTTAGTTTTCTACCTTGCGTTTGATAAGAGGGAAGCCGTGGCCGGGGGCCGGGGGTCTGGCAGGACGGGGGCCTTTTGGTGGTTTGGTTTTAGATTTAGCAGCAGCGGGAGAAGCTTTCCTGTTGAACGGGTTCTCTTTACAGATCCGCTACAATGAGAAGAGATAACGCTGGAGTATAATGCAGAAAGTGTATTGCTGTGTTTGGAGGTGGATCTATTACCTTATTGTGTGATTGGGGGGCTCCTGAGGCCAATGGACTGGGGGTCGTCGGGGGTCCTGGTGCAGGGTCTGCGGCCCCTTTGGTCCCAAAGCTGCGACTGGGCTGCGGGGTAGCTGGAGCTGAGCTGGCGTTGGTCGGCATGGGAGAAGGGTCGGGGCTCAGGGAAGGCAGACGCTCGGTCGAGGAAGGAGACGGCGGCGAGTCGCACGGTGAACAGATGGACGGCTCCGACACACTTTTGGTGAAGGCGTGTTCCTGGTCGCTGCTGGCGCCGCCGCCGCCACCCAAACGGGGATGGGAGGAGCCAGAGGACAGACTCTCTGTGCTGAGAGCTGGAGAGGGAGAGCAAGAGGAGGGCTGAGAGCGAGACAGAACTGAAGACGAAGGACGGTTCAGTGAAAACCAGAGAACAGAAATCAAACGGGAATGGAAGTTGAGACAGATAGAGATACAGAGGGAATGGAGAAAAGAACAAGAAACAATGAACATCTGTATAAAAGTGCCACGTTACGATTTAAATGTGTGTTTGAATACACATTGAATAAGCTGTTCAAGAATCAGATGACCAGGATTTAGAGCTCCTCACATTTCTAAACTGAACATGAAGTTAAAAGGTGTGTTCTGTCTCGTAGTTACTGAATGTAAGTTTAGGTTAAAAGCTCTCTGTGACATTAAGAGTCTGTTTTAACTCGAGGAAGGAAAGTGAGGAAGACAAAGTGGCACCGACGGGAAACTACGGTGAGGATGAAGATCTGATGGAGAAAATATAATGATACAAAACAAGAGTTTGGTCATGAAGCGAGAGCACGAGGAACTCTGAAGCTCGGGGAAAGTCCAGCACAAGAGATGAACAATAAACCGTCATAAAGCTGAAGAGCTCTGAAAACTACGTCAACAAAAGAAATATCTCGTTGGCTCAAACTGAATCAAACGCATCACGATGGACTGCATTCAATGCAGCAGGACAACAATCCTGAACTACATATTAAATAAAACGTTATTCATGTTCATCTTAACTTTTGATTTGATCAATAAACTGAAAAACGAAGAGAACGTATCGTGTTGTCTTTGCATTCTCTCCTCTACAAAATGACAAACGGCTCGGTGGGTAACGCACAAAGGGGGCACAGGTCAGACTGACCGTGGTGACCTGCAGGTGGCCGTGGCGGTGCCAGGCGTTTCTTGCTCTTGGCGCTGCCGGGGCTCGCAGAGCGGGACGAGCTCCCTCCACTCGGGGGAGTGTCTGCACCTGTCGCGTCAGCCGCCTGAGTGATGCTGTACCACGGGTGACCAGCCACCACTGTGGGTGGAACTGCACTTCCTCCGCTGCCCTCTTCTTCCGCTGCCTCGTCATTTTCATCTTGGTCGTCATCCTCGTCGTCCTCGAATGGGTTGGCGGGTGTGCTGGGTCTGGAGCCCTCCCCTTTGAGAGAGGACAGAGAGCCGATATTGGGAGGGGTTGCCAGTCCTGCAGGGGGAGGGGGAGGGGCTTTCTTCTTCCTGGGCTCTGGTTGGACCAGGGCGAGCCAAGGTGGGTCTTTGGGTTTATGGGTGCCACTGGACAGGCTGGACAGTGAGGTACACAGATAGGGATGGAGGGGTCACAGACGGGAAGACAACACAATAAGGCCAAATGGAGGCATGGAGGGTCAAGCAAGTACATTGTGCAACAAGGTGGAACTCAAAACTGAGACGGACAATGAAGATGTAATTTAAGTCAATGAAATGGTGGCAATGGAGGGACAAACAGGCATTTAAGGAAAGTGCAGCTACCTTCCAGGAGACCGTGATCTTTCTCGAGGTTTGGGAGGAATCGGAGGCTTCTGGCATTCACCTGTGATTTCAAGAAAAACGTGAGGATGAATATCAGCAGATCCTTTACTCTTTATCTATAATAACTCATATTCTGCAGTGAGCACGCACCGGCTGTCAGGCGGTCTCCCGTACGGGGTAAGCGAACCCGAGGGGCAGGGCGAGGAGGAGGGGCGGGTTCAGAGACCCGGCGAGGAGCCGGTACTGGCCGACTGGCACCTTCATTTTGACTGATCGGCGTAGACGGGAGGTCCCCATTGATCGTTGACTTGGCTGGTGTTTTAGTATCTTCCTCCACCTCTTCATCGCTCTCATCAAAAGGGTTGGGAGGAGAAGAAGAACGAGGTCTCCCCTCTGTCTCTCCACTGCCATCCATCACATTCGCTTTCTCCAAAGAATCTGCTCCATTTGTTGTAACAGCAGAGTCATCAGCAGGCAAGTCCGCTTCCTCCGTCTGGCTCACTGGAGCAGCGGTCTGTTCCCGGTCACCGTCAGAGAGCGAGGTGTGAGGGATTGCGCTGCGACCGATCCTGGCCGACTGACCTACCACTGCTCTCTTACTAAAATCAGGCCGGCCGTTCTGATTGGCTAAAGCATGCCTGGCATGGTGATGCGTACAGACCAAGGCCCCGGAGTTGCTTCCTAATTTGTAGGATCCAGGAAGCAAAGTGCTGTGACACTCTGTGCACCTGAGACAACGATGACACAGGAAGACAGTAAGATCAACATTAAAGAGTGTTGAGATATAAAGTCACTGGTACACAGGTAGACAGTAGGCGTAGCTGCACTGCTCACCTGAAGCAGTTGCGATGATAGAGTTTGCCGTCCACCAGAAATCTCTGCACCAGGTGAACATGTTTCTGGCAGGCGGCGCAGGTGCTGCTGAGCGTGCCGCGCCCGACTGCTGCAACCGCTTCTTCGCCCGTCTGCGCGGGCGGGCTCGGCTAATGCAAGCGACCGGCACGTTGTTCACAGGGAGAGGGGAGACGTCGGGGGGGAGGGGGGAAGATGGAGCGTAATGGTGGACGGGGGAGATCAAACACGGAGTCAGGATTTGAGGATGTGGATCGTTCATTTGGTTTCGCTAGATCTGCTCGACTACGTGACTTCTACTCATTGACTCATGTGGTTCAACTGCATACTTCATTTTCATTTTAAAACATAATTTGATTAATAGAAAACGTGTGTGTCTTTTATAAGTTTTTATTAGTAAGAAAATCCAAACGGCTTGGGTTCGTGGTTCTGAGTCACATTGTGAGGACATGATTGATGTTTAGGACAGATTTACTGTTTTTAGTCTTTATTTATTTGTGTTAAACAAAAAGGGGTTAGCAGCAGCTCATTGCAAAACGTGGCACACAGTGTTAGGACAGTGCTACTGGTAGTATTTAAAGAAAAAAGACTTAACCGACTGTCTTAACCGACCTAACTGTTCTGTTTTTACTTCCTAAACCACCCCCATCCTACTGCCTAGGCTCAGGACCACAGAGTGGAGGGGGGATCAGATGGGATGAGGAAGAAGAGCAGGAAGAGGAGGGAGTGGAATGGATTTCCATCTGAAGAGGGGGGGGGGGGGGGGGGGTTGCCAGAACACGGACATATGGCGATGGAGGAAAGAAGTTGAAGGCATGCGAAAGAAAAGAGAGACAGGATACAGAGGCTGTCTTTGTAGACTTACTCTACCTCTGCTGCTTAGCTTTTCCCCTGCTGTGCAACACAAAGCCCGCACAAGGAAGAAGTACTTATGAAGTACTTGTACTGCAATGGCAGAATGGGATTTGTATTGTACAGATCCTGACTTAATATCCCCAAATAGCCCATGCAGAATTACACTTCGATCATCCAAAGAGAGAAACAGGGATGCGGTTTAAGTGAGGTTATCCGGGCCTTCAAAGGACACCATAAACAATATTAATCAAATAATAGAGCTTGTTGACATGTAGCTCCAGTATCATGCAGACATAACGTAGTTCAGTGATGCAGGTATTAAGAGGTATTGTGTGTGGCCTAGAGTAAAAGGAATATCAATACATGCAAAGCGTAGTCCCCATGTCTCCTGGTGCCACGTCTTCTTCTTACCTCAGACTCAACCACTTTGTCTTCCAAAGGGGTCGGTGGCCTTTTCTGGGTCGGCTCATTATGACCAACAGAACTCAGCCTTTTCACGCACGGGGGGTTTGCTGCAGAAAAGGAAGTCATCGGTGAATGACATAAATGAATTGTATAAAGGTTGTTAGACCCAAGAGTTGTACAAGTTGCTTCATCTCAAGATGTGCAGAGGGTGGACAGTTTGTATAGCTCTGAAATTAGGACGGGAAAAGTCATCAAATGAATATTATCTGTGTCAAAATCGTAAGAACCACATTAACCTCAAAACATGAGATGTCTTCAATGTGCACAGCGCTTGAAGAGAAATCCAAACAGATTCCCTGAACCCACCTTGAGACTTGTTGTTGAAGAAGTTGTAGTACTGGGAGACGTATGTGATGATGCTGAGCCGGTCAGGCACTTTCATGGACACCATGTCTTCTGGGTCCAGCAGGGCCGGGATGCCCAGCTGTGTCTCTGCCACTTCAAAGGCCTACGATGAAGCGAAGACAGAGGAGGGAGGACGATCAGGAAGATGCAGGAAGCACAGCTCAACAAACCTCGATTACTTAGTAACTGGGACAGTATTTATGGAGAGACACTTTGCTGTCGGGTTTCAAAGTTCCATTGACCTTCATTCTACTGGGGTGGCAGGAGCAATCTTAAGAGGTCGATATCTAAAAACCTCCGCAAACAAAACCAAAACTATTTGCATTGCTTGATACCAGTATGGGTGAGTGAGAACGTTGTTGTTCAGGAAGTCGAGTTACTGCATGCCATGAAAATGTTGCACAACGTTGAGGACAGAACAATGCGTTTGTTGCATGTGTGTCAAAAAAGAAACCCACCAACCGGCACATACGGGATGACCTGAATAATCTCACTGCCGCCAAAACACCAGCCACTTTCTGATGATGTAACGTGTTCTTTGAGGATAACCATCGGCCTAATGAAAAACTCCACTGAGGAAATGAGATTTGGGGGGGGGGGGGGGGGGGGAGTTACATAACTACAGGGATACAATCGTTGGCCGTCACACAACACTGAAGTAATCCAGTGAACAAATGCTTCACACAGGTAAAGAGGAACGAAACCAAATTGGATGCAAAGTACGCAAACAGCAGCAAAAAGCTGCCGAAGCTCAGCTCGGACTGGAAGTGAGGAAACCCCCTCAATGTTCTGCTGACAGACGATGTGGGAAAACTCAACGAGGGAAATGTTCATTGGGTTCTAACCACCAGATGTATAAGCGGCAAATTCAGCACTTTTGCACCTAAAACCCTCTTTACGTCGTCTCTACGAAGGCTCGTGTTAGGATGTTTTATGACACTGAATGCTCTGGCTTCCTCCTCTTTTCTCTGGTCAGGCTCCATCCGGATTGAGTAGCGCTGCTCTTCACACAGACAGTCAAACACTCTGAAGTCACACCCAACGTGACTGCATGCAGTCGTCACTAAGGATTAGGAATCTGATGGCTGAATGAAGCAGGCGCAGTATTGATGATTTCACCCCCTTCAGGAGCAAATGGTCTCACTAACTGGAAACATCATGCAACACAAGATCACGGGCGTGTTGATATTTCAAAAACATACAGCGGGTAAAGTTGACTCACCAGTCGGTTGTTCTCGTACACATTGTCTTTAGACAGCGAGCCAAAGTCACTGAAATGACAAGAAAGATTATGTGTGCCGGTAGTCAGTGTCCAGTTATGTAAACGCAACAACTGCACATCGCGGTGTCTCCTTTACGTCAGCACTATAGTACAGCAGGAGACCAGACAGCAGTAAACAGCCACGCTGATATAGGATGGTGCTGTATTGAGTTTGTTGACCTGGGATGGCTCTGGGATGAAAGTGCCGTCGTGTGCATAAGTAAGTGTGTATTAGTAGGACAACAGTGTGGCAGGGCGGAGAAAACACCGTGGCCACGGTGAGAGCTTGTGGAGACCATGTGAAACTCTCAAGAAGGAAAAACCCTGTGAATGAGCGCCGTGTTGGAGCCACACAAAGTGACCTCTGTTCTCTCTAATCTAGTTTCCATGGTCCCAAACACACCGAGCAGCAGCTCTAACATCAAGACCATGTCCTCACAAGTCCTCTACATCAGAGCTTCAGCTACTTTAAAAACGTCTTCACACATTCTTTGACACTCGCAGGACAGACGGTGCCAGCCGACACCGACGTGAACGAAGTGCAGTTTGTGATCTGAATTTCAAACCTAATCCACTGTGACTCAAGAGTCTCGCTCCACGGCTTATTTTGGGAAAGACGACTGCAGAGGAGCTGTGTGTGTGTGTCAGGCATTTACAATACACATGATGATCAAAACCCGGGTGAACCAGTATTTCTGCTAAATCTGGTTCAGTCAGACGGGAACGCTTGTGCTGGAGCATACGGGATTGGGGTTCGGTGATGTCAAGGATGGACAATCAAAAATGAGGCTTATACATGATGTAATAATCAGTAGTTCTAGAAGATACATAGAAGAACATAGAACATCTAAAAAGTAAAACGAAGTGGATGGCGTGAGTGTTTGCACTGCTGCATCGTGCATGAATGAATAGATTTAATTTAAATGCTGACCTCCCTGTTACACGCACTGTGGTTATATAGGACACGGGTGATTACTCGCAGCCATGTCTACTCCCTCTCCAGTGGGTGGAGTGACAATGGAATTGAGATGAGGCCATTTGCTGCACTGAGTATTCTCCCTCGTCTGCATCGGTGTGTTGTAGTTTGATGGGAATACATTGGCTGCAGGGTCACCATACAATGGCCGGGCCCAGTATTAAGAGCTAAATGCAGTTTGACAGGCGGAGGTCTCAGCTGCAGATTAGCCTGACGAACTGTCGGTCTGGATCACAGCGAGCTCCGTTGGGCTGAACGGGGAGACGTGCTGGGTCACAAATGGAAGAGGCAGAGCTTGAAAGCTGGGTGTTTAGGATTTGTCCGCTCTCTTACTTTCAGCTTTACTGCAGATAGACTAGATCCAACTTCACTGACTGGTCCACTGAACGTTTGCTCTAATACCATCCCAACACAGTCCAATGCGTTCACAAAAGCCTGGACCACCTGAGAGGTTGGCAGCATGAGCAAGATACTTATTGTCTAAAATCATTCCATCACACCACATGTTCCCCCACAAGGACAAAGAGGGAGATGACATGTCATTTACTGGCTGCTTTTACACAATCTTCTGACGACAGGATGGGCTGTTGACTTCTTTCAGAAGGAGTTAAACCACCAACGCAACCCTGTCAATAGAGAGCACTTCCCACTGAGCCACAATATGCGACACAGGACTCGTGCTTCTCCACAGAGACGCATGTCCAACGTCTTATGAAGGAGTTTCTGTTTAGATTCACTGTCACACTGCAAATAACGGAAACATTTCAAATCAAATTATTTGCCCGCCTTGATGCAGAAGATATGAAATACAAGTAACAAACACATGATGGCCTCTTAAGTGCTGAAAGGCTGATCCTCACCAAATAACATACGTCAGCCTTAGTGCCTTTGAGCAATCAGTGGGACATTGTCTGCTTTTGGTCTGGATTTCCTCATCCCGATAACCCTTTTTAGTCACACTGATGTGCGGTTGTGTTTGTGGCTCCTGTGATGTGTGTGTAGGTGTAGAATGCAGAGAGGAGGGGGATGTTGCTACAGACAGGGCATGGCCTGTCAGCTTCAGTTAATCACAGCACACTGGCCTTTCAGTGTGCAATGTTCCTAACACATGTACTTTGAGTGTTTTTGACAACACAAACATCATTAAAACATACAATGGTGATAAAAATGTAACAGAATTTGTTTTGCATATGTAAAGCAGAAGTTATCTAACCACTAATACTATCATATGCAGTTGATGTGACCTTGTTTATCAGGAGCCTTTCATAATCCAAGTCCTTAAAGCCCCTTTCTCTGATTTATCTAGAGCAGTCTAACGTTACTGAGCTTGTTCTGCATTTGTATCCTAAATGGATTGACATACCAAATACTACAGCACTGAACAACTGTTTCTAAAACAGTATGAAGCCAAAACAACGTCCCCACGTTTCACTGGAGCCAGCGGCTATGTGCTGTTACGTTAATATAGTCGATACTTACATCAGTTCTGGTCTGTAACGATGGATTATGGCACAAAACGCCAAACCGTCCCGAAAGGACGTGGACATGTCCTTTACTTCCACGTCGTTGTAGTGTTCACACTGTATGCGACACCACTCCTGGAGAGCCTTCAGAGACCCCATCACAGTATCACAGGAATCCAAGTCACCGGGATTCAAATTAAAAGCGTCTCGTTTCTTGGGTTTCTTTGTCCTGTTGGTCACTAACGAGTCATCAGCAGCTTCTCAGCGAAGGCGCGACAGACAACACCCGATGCTGCGGTACTAACGCTGTACATTGACAGCAAGTGAGTCACGTTAAGAAAACTAGCATGGCTAGCTAGATGTATATCTAACTTTATCAAGTACAACGTGCATTATGACCCGAGTTTATATCCCGTACTGAGTTATTCCGACAGCGATGACAACATCTAACGTGGAACCGTTCTTTGACCAGAACCACTCACGACTAAAAACACTGATATCCAGAGTTGATAACGGTAGCTTGCCAACAAAGTTCTTGACGTAGCGGACTCGGCTAACTAGCTAGCCGTGGTCCGTTAGCGCCTCTGCTCGTCATGTCTAACTGTACAGTGTGCAGGTCTGCTTCTCTTTAGTGGGCGCTGGCTGGCTCTGAGGGTCGTCTCTGACCCGGTTTGGGGCGATGATGCGGATTCAGTCGAAGCAGAGGTGACGGTGTCCTCCTTGAGGTGGACTACAATAAGGTTTTTGTTTGTTGCTGCAGTGACTGCAAAAACTCTGGATAAAAAAAGAAAGTCGCGCGCTGATGGCGACGCCCTCTTTGCGTCAACAAAATGAAAACACACTGTAAAAATACATTCCGGACAATTAATGTTGATTAAAGCAGCCAAGCGCCGCCATCCGACGTCGGATCCTCGCCTACACGTTGTTGTTCCGCCTTGCGGCCACGCGGGGAGCTCCAGGGCCGTCTTTCCATCTGCTCCCTACGCGAGATGTTACAAAGTCTCGCGATAGTGGCCACTTGTTTAGAATTCCCGAAAGATGGCGGCGGCGCCTCCGGATGAGGCGACCCTCCAGTCTCGCATCAGTAAGTCGTTATACTCTACAATCAGATGAACTTATGGACGGACAGCGATAGCCAGTCCGCTTTAAGGGACTCGGAGACATGTTGTCAGTCTAAATGTGTTACTGTCGGCCATAGCACTTTCTGGAGGGAAGATATTTATTTGAGAATCTAGAGAGCGAATGTCATCAAATTAAAAAGTGCAGTTGTCGTTAAGGAACAAACTCAGTAAGATATTGTAACTGTTAACACATCTACTGTGAGGCGATCGTATTCTGAGCTCATATTATGTTTACTGTTGACATGTCGAGGTTAGTGATGCCACACGAACATGACACAACGCAGCAGTGTTAGTTGTGAAACATAGCAGATACAGAATTTATAAAAATGCATTTTCATTTTGCACAGACAAGGCCACCAACCCGTTGAACAAGGAGACCGACTGGGATCATGTCAAGGGCTTTTGTGATCAGCTCAACGATGACCCAGAAGGGTGAGATGATGATAAACACATTGCACCATTTCAGAGTACATATTTGTTAAGCACCGTGTTCAAAATGCAGAATCAAATCGGCACTGTGCCAGTGGTGGTTCATCTACGAACAACTTGGTGTAATCCAGTTTCACAGCTCTGTAGAAAACGTCATACAGGCTGCATCATATTTCATCACAACATGAAACATGTTGTGTTTGTACGAAGTGTTTGTTATGGCATGTTTTAAATTGCTGTGTTGCATTAACGGTTGCATGTTGTTCTCTATCAGTCCCCAGCTTGCAACCAGACTTCTGGCCCACAAAATCCAGTCTCCTCAGGAGTGGGAGGCTATGCAAGCGCTTATGGTAAGCTAACCAGTGTAAGGTCTGCAGAGCGCCACATTGGAAGCCACTTCTCATTGTTTTATTCCAGTGAAGGTTCTTGTTGTTTTTGTGGAGGCTTTGTCTGTACAAATGTAAAAACAAACAATTACACAATTCCCAGGTTCTGGAGACGTGCATGAAGAAGTGTGGAAAGCGATTTCACAGTGAGGTGGGAAAGTTTCGCTTTCTCAATGAGCTCATCAAAGTGGTGTCACCGAAGGTAACGATCCCAGTCTTTCATGCCGACATACCCGTTTGGCTGCAAATGTAATTATTTTGTGAACCAGTGGAAGCAGTTTAGGAAAACCTTACGGGAATCCGATTATCTATCCAGTTGTTGTTCAAGCATAAACACATTTTACATTAACAATTAAAACATGAATTTGCTCTTTTCTGCAGTATTTGGGTGCCCGGGCTCCAGAGCCAGTGAAGAAGAAGGTGTTAGAAATCATGTACAGCTGGACAGTGAGGATGCCCGATGAGACCAAGATAGCAGACGCCTATCAGATGCTGAAGAAACAGGGTGAGCGCTTCAGGACAAGAGGAGAACACGACGAGTGGTTCGCACTGTTCAATCCCCACACGGGGCCTTTCTGTGTGAAGTTTGCATGTTGCACGTTTCCTCCCACCACCAGAACATTGCTGGGTTTATGAATGTGTTTTTTGGTTCCTGATATTTTCCTTTTATGAACAAACGGTGTTTTGTACAAGGCAGTGTCGCTTCTCCTTTTTTTGGTGATGAGCCACATACATGAGACTAATGTCCTGAGTCATGCTTAGTTGACTGTAGTGTGATCTACAAGTTGTGTAAGAACCATATCTGTAGTGTGTCGGTTTGTGATGCATTTTGACAGAATGCATCCGACTCTTTATCTAAAAGAAGTGTCGAGAACAATGTCACAGCCCCAGTATCGCACATGTGTCCCGGAGAGGACTCTGAGCCGGCAGTGACCCGGATGACCCGGACGTGGCCGAGCTGTTTACGTGTGAGGTTAATAGGTGTCCTGGCTCTCTTCCAGGCATTGTCAAGCTGAATCCTGAGCTTCCTGATGACAAGCCCCTCCCACCTCCTCCACCCAGAGACAAAAATGTCCTCTTTGAGGATGAGGAGAAATCCAAGGTATGAGTGACGACCAGGCGCCCATCAATTTGAACAGGGTGTCAAAAGAATTTCTAAAATAAATGTTCTGAAGTTTAACTCCTGGGAAAATCCTCAAGGAACCAACAGTTTACAAAGTTCTCTTCCGCTCCCGCTCCCGTCCCATCCTGTTGTTGTAGATGCTGTCTCGCTTATTGAACAGCAGCCACCAAGAAGACCTGAGAGCAGCAAACAAGCTCATTAAGGAAATGGTCCAGGAGGTGAGTCACTGGTGTTGTTTATGTGCTGTACAGTATCTGGTCTGACATGTTTTTCCACCGTTTGCACAAAAGAAACACCACATTGTGTCGCATGATAACATTAATGCACCCGGATATTCATTTCAAGGCCGTTTCAACAATTTTTTGGGGATTATCGTAGTGTTTAGTGCTTTATGAGTTATGACAGCAATCTACTTAAACATTGACAGCAGATGTGAAAAGCTGAATATCCAATTAATAATCCAGGTTTTGATCGAGATATGATGAAACACAAGTAAGAATTTATGAAAGTGAAACTTGTTTCTCTGACACATTTGGTTGAATATTATGAAAATAGTTCATACAACACTTTGGTATATTCTTAAACTGTAATATAGCTTTTTATTACCATGATGTTATTTTGACTCGTGACTCATTGTGAGATCCTATCGCCCCCTTATTTTTTCCCCAGGACCAAAAGCGTGTCGAGAAGGTATCGAAGCGATTGAACGCCATCCAGGAGGTGAAGGAGAGTGTCAGCCTGCTGAGCCAGTTGCTGGAGGGCTACAGCAAGGAGAGCTGCTCCCAGAGCAACCAGGAGCTCGTTAAGGTTAGCACGGCACGGCTCGGCTCGGCTCGGCACGTCAGCTGCAGCTACACTCGTCATTCTGCTTGTGCCGCCCGCTACAGGTGTGGTTTCAGTGTTTTCTACCACGTGTCCGTTCGCAGGATCTTTACCAGCGCTGTGAGAAGATGAGGCCGACACTATTCCGGTTAGCGAGTGATACAGAGGATAGTGACGATGCGTTGGGTAAGGTCGCTGACCTCATGCCTTTGACAGTGTGTCGTATTAGAAAAGGCAGAATCAGCAGTTCAGGCCCATTTTCAAAGCGTGAAACCGGGTCGGTGTTGCTAATGAGCCTTTTCTCTGCTTCTAGCCGATATCCTGCAGGCCAATGACAACCTGACTCAGGTCATCAACCTGTACAGGCAGCTGGTAAAAGGAGAGGATGTGTCAAAGGACGGCTTAACCTCGCCCTCACAACCAGGTAGGTGCCTGCGTGTGATTTGGCTTCTGTCCGTGTTTGCTAAGCTCGATCAACAAATTCTCCAAACGCGTCCGTAGACTATAAGATCACAGATGTGCTTCCTCTGCCCAAAACAGGCAGCAGTAGCTCAGCACTCGTAGACTTGATGGGACTTCACGCGTCAGCCAACACAGGGCCCTCCAGCCTCCAGAGCCTGACTCAGAGCATGGGCATCAGCCTCTTGGATGATGAGCTCATGTCACTCGGTAAGCACAAAATGAACTCCTCTGGCTCGTAAACGCAAAGGTAGATTACTACGCTTAACTTTGTAACGAGCCAAAAACTGTCGCGTGATATTGTATTTGGGTTTGTTTGAGTTCACCTTTGTTGTCTCTTATTTCCTAGGACTGAATGTAACGGAAACCCTCGACTCTCAGAACAATTTCCAGGTGCAGTTTGAAAGATAATACCGTCCTGCTCACAGTGAAGCCATTATATGTCAAATTCAAAGAAAATGTCTGACTAAAAATAACTCAACAAAAACGTACGGCGTTAGATACTTCTACTGGTTTCATTTTCAATCATCTCCATCTTCTCATGAACTCTTTGAAAGGCAACTTCAAACCCTCCGTTTGTTCTCTCAGTCCTCTGATGGCACAGAATCATCTGTCCCTGCTGCAGTGTTGCAACCAGCTGTGGTCCAAACACCACCAGCTGCACCGGCAGGGGGGGGCACTGCTGCTCCTAAACCCATGGAAGAGCTGGAGATGTTGGGGAAGACCTTGTTACAGCAGTCCTTACCCCCACAGAGCCAGCAGGTCAAATGGTAAATAAACTGGAGTAGATGGAATGAACAACCTTTTTAAAGTTGTTCATTGTATGTCTGTGTCTGATGCACCAAGCCTTCACAGCCCTGAGTAACCTGTTCCTCAACATCTAGGGATAAGCTCCAACCTCGATCCAGAGTCTCCTTACGAGATCTGCAGAGCCAGTGCAGCGCCAGCTCTAGACCGGCTCCTAATGGCACCACCATCCTCTCCGCTGGTCCCGCCCCTCCTCCGGGGCCCACATTGGCTGTCCATTCAGAGCAGCCGGACGCTCTCCTCCTCTCCAATCTCAGCCTGTCTGAGAGAGGCTCATCAGCTGCTACTGACCCCTATGACAACATCGCTCTGTCTGACGTGACGGTGCCTCTGGAAGCAATCAAACCTAGTAAGCATGAGCAGTAAGCCCGGGCCCAACAGGGCCGCTGGGTCTGGTCATATGTGCAGTTTTCTCTCTTATTTCTCTGCATCATGTTCTGTCTTTGTCTGCACGTATATTTCAGGCAGTTTATTACCCGTGACCGTATTCGACAAACACAGCCTCCGTGTTTTGTTCACCTTTGCCCGTGACTGTCCTCCGTCACGGCCTGACGTGCTGGTGGTGATCATCTCCATGCTGTCCTCGGCCCCCATTCCTGTCGGCAACATCCGCTTTCAGGCAGCTGTACCAAAGGTCGGTTTAGGGCAATCTGGTGGAAACGACGTCTTCTCGACTGAAGTATTATTCGTGCGTATCGTGATTTTTGTGTGGATGTGCCTATAGGTGATGAAAGTAAAGCTGCAGCCTCCCTCCAGCACCGAGCTCCCAGCCTTCAATCCCATCCTGCCTCCAGCCGCCATCACACAGATCCTGCTGTTGGCTAACCCCCACAAGGTGCCCCCCCCCCCCCCATTGCATTTTGGTGATAAGCACTGAACGTAAACTGAGACGTTTTTTCTTTGTTTCCAAGAAAACTGATGTTTTTTTCTCTTGTGTTTCAGGAAAAAGTGCGTTTGCGGTACAAGCTGACATTTAACCTGGGCGACAAATGTCACGATGAATCTGGCGATGTGGACCAGTTCCCGCCTCCAAACACCTGGGGGAACCTGTAGGGAGAAGAACCGGCCTCCTGTCATCTGATCTGCTGCTTCCTTTAGATTTAGGTCGAAGTTGTCGCTCTTCACTGGCTCGAGATGAGACTGCCTCTTTACACGTCGGTGGTTTCAGACTGTGGTTACAAACTGACACGAGACCAGTTGTGGGAACCAGCTTCTACCTTGTGCCTTCCTTCGCGCCTTCCTGTCCTTTTTCAATCATCTCCGCGTTCCTGTGTTTCGTACTGTAGAATTTTCTTTGTTCTTCCAACAATCATGCCGATGCAAAACATTGATTCAATGCAGTGACTTTTGGGAATTACAAATGTCTCATTATTTCTCAACTGCAAAGCAAGTGTTTAATGCATTCCTTACTTTGGACAGCATGAGCAAAGATGTCCCACATTCAGAGTGTCGTCACAGTTTGTATGTCCGGTGGTCAGAGTAGGGTTGAAAGAAATCATTATTTTCTTTCAGTGCATCAATAATACCTTTCAGTTAAACGTAAAGTGGGTTACATGCTTAAAGTGATGTTTACAGTCTGACCAACAGCCAAAACACTCGATGTATTCAACCCATCATCTGGAATCGTTTGTATTTTTACCTGATAAATAACTTGATTATCAGAATTTGAATTAATTTCCTATCAAATGATGAATGAATTGTCAGCACTTCATCAGTGTTGAAGGAAGAGCAGCTTCAGTGGGCGTGATGGTCGGGTGCTAGCTCGCTAAACTTTTAGCAAACCGCTCGAGTTGCATCTGGAAAAGATGAAACATAATTGAATGATCACTTTGAAATTGTTGAAGTGCTTTTCCCTTCTATTCAGTGGAGACAGTATCTCCTGGTAGCATACATGAGGAAGTGGTACAGTTAAGTATTGCTTTGGTTTTAATATTTATGTCGTCTACGCTACAGCAGCACAGATGTTTAATAAGTTGTCAAAATGTCTTCTGTGAAGGACTACGAAGGAAGGGTACGAAACATCTGCCCGTTAAAATCCTGAAGTTTAGCTTTTCGTTCCTGCACTTTTCTTTTTGAACGATTGGAACACTTTTTATGTTGTTTCACTCAGAATTTTAGTTTTGTTATTTTACACAATAATCAAAATATGATGCACTTATTTTGTTTTATTTTGCACATGAACCCATTCCACGTCACAATGCATTGTCTTTCCTCATTTGCTGCCTTTCTGCTGTTGATCGACCCAAAGAGGGACGCGTGAAGTCCTGAGTTGACGTTGCTACACGGTTTGATTCTACCACACGTGCCTGAGATGAAACGGTTGATTTTCATTTGCTCTTGTACATACATGTATCCAGATGACGAGTTTGATCTTTGTTTCTGTTTTCATCCGTCCGTGATGCATCAGACGATGTTACAGAACCGTCCTTATAACCACGGCCATTGAGTTGATTGGAGCACTAAATGTCATAAAGATTGAAATAAAACGAGGTTGGAGGCAGACTGGTTCCACCTGAGGAGAACTATTGTGAAACTCAATGTGTGTAACTACAACAGAGCTGAAGGTCCGGTTCATGATACGAGGGATCGGTTTCAGAAGTACCAGCTGAGTGACATTGATTCGGTTCAGTGTTGCGTTTCTTATGGTGGATCATCTCTCAGTGCCATTAATCAGTGATTGCTGTTTCACAACACTGAAGGAGACATTTCATTTACTTACAGCTCCACCGCTGACCTGTCCAGGACTTAAAGGAGAGAGCAATAACGAGACAAACCGCAGCCTCAGTCAGCACCTTTCAGTCCTCCGTTGCTCCAGCAGATTGCAAATTATGAACATTGCACGACTTATTGTGAACTATGCATTGAGGGGACTGGAACAGGTTTATCTTGTTCACACATGCACACATTTGCCTTTAGTCATTGCCTATAAGTTTATTGCATTTTCCTCTTTAGGATGAACAGCGGCCCATTATTTGACTGCAGTAGCACAAATGAGTCGATCAATTCTAATTGTTGCAGTCTGTGGAGACGATGGCTCTTCCTTTTGAACAGAGTTCTTGGTCTGAAGGTATTAACTCAGCAAGTCACCTGTGATTTGTCATCCCCGTCTGCACTGATCGATTAGTGACACAACCAGCCATCGCACCGTTCCCACGACCTAAAAGAATTGCCTGACGTGAGGCGGGCACGTGTCTCGTAGTCATTTCATGCCTCGGTGTATTCATTGAGGTGCATTTAGGGGTACGCTACAAAGTAACGAGTTATTGCAGAGCTCCTTTACAAAACCTATTCGATACAAATCCCCGTCCTCCTTTACTGAGATACTTAATAACCTCGATGCTTCAGTTTGCAGTAAACTGCAACAAGTCATGAAGAAGCACTGTGCATGCGAACCTGTTGTCCTTTCAAGTGTATCATCAGACTGGACCTACAAGAATAAATACAACTTAAGGAACTAGACACATCACATAAAACACAACGTGAGTCCATCAACTCAATTGGATCCAAATGTTTAAGATTGTTACACAACTAAAGTCTAACAAAACTAATTGGAACAAGGCCTCTACTTACAGTATATGTGTATTTGTCTTTTCCATTTGTGCTCCTAATGTAAATAACAGCTTCATGCCATGATGTATATTTACATACATGTACATACTGCTGGATACAAATTGAGGAAATAGTCATTTGTATGGCAAATCTACCGGATGTATAAATAATTTGACCAATAACTTCCAAAGTAGAAAATACTGTTTTGATTCTTTTTTATTTATGAAGAAAACAATAGATGAATGAAAGACAAAACTAAGCAACAAACTGTAATCCAGTCCACAATCCATCAGAAAACAGGTCTGCATCAGCTGATCTGCTTATTAAAGCAACATGGGAGTCAACAGTTACAAGTACATAGAAACACTCGTCTTGCTTAAGGAACAAGGAAATAGAGAAAATGTCACAAAAAATAATTGTGGTTGCACGTTATCAAAACTATGGAATAAGATTCACAACTTGGATGCACTGCTTCAGTGTTGAGAACAACCCAAAAGCAATGCAACAGTTCGAATATAATGACGTCAAAAGCTTAAACAAAAAGGGTAAAAAATGTCCAGCTTTAATAAAAGCAGAGAGCGAGACATGACGCAGACTGGAACGGTAGATACTAGAAATCAAACATTCCCATAAGCAGCACTTTCCACCAGGCACCACTGAGGCTAGTTCTCATTGTAATCTAGTCCCGACGCAGCGTCAACTGGAGAGGGACAAAAACAAGAACCGCGTTCCATGGTACACGGTTGAGTTAAGGTTGGAAAGACAGAAAGAAAGAAAGGTAAAAGTTTTAGGTTTACTTGTATCAAAAAAGTATTACACAATTGAGAGATATAAGCCCTTAACTCCTGGAGAAGGAAAGAGTTGGAGCGTAAAAGCTAAAATTACGCTTCGAACACACTAAGTAGCGTAAATTAACTCGGTGCTTCCTGCTCGTAATTCTACTTCCTGGGAGGTGGAGGGCCCGGAGGAGGAGGGGGTGGAGAACCAAAAGGGTACGCCGGTTGCCCCATGAAGCCCATGGCCGTTTGCTGTTGTTGGGCAAACGGCTGAGTCATCAGAGGCGGGAACCCCCCTGATAATGAAGGAGGATGAGGAGGAGGCTGGCCAAACTGACCCTGCGGCTGGCTGGACTTCTCCTGCCCTCCGCTGACCTGGCCTCCGTTGCGGGAGTTGTAACCCCCGCTGCCACTGTAACTCTGGTACTGATCTGAGCCAGAGTTGTGGCTATTCCCCTGATCCCGGCCTCTGCCCCTGTAAGAGGAAGCGGAGCGGTCTCCATCACGGTCGTTGCGGCCGTAGCTACTGCGGCTGTCTTTGCCGCCGCCGCCGCCGCCACCGTGCATGCGGCGATCACACCCCCCCTGCTGGTACATGTTGTTAGAGTAGCTGGAGCTGCTGCCACGGTAGCGCATTCTGCCACCTGTAACAAACGTAAAGTCAGTATTATTACGTCCCATTTGACAGCATGGCGGACTGGGATGTACCAAGTTGTTCTTACCGCCTCCTCCTCCTCCACGCCCCGACTCCACGAACTGAAGCAGTTTCGGGTTGATGGCCTGCCGGGCCTCCGCCAGCACCCGGACCAGGTCTCGGGCCTGCCGCAAGTTCCCCGGGGTGAAGAAGGTGTAGGCGGTCCCCTTGTTGGAACTGCGGGCCGTACGTCCAATACGGTGGACGTAGTCCTCAGAGGAGTTGGGATAGTCGTAGTTGATGACGAACTTGATATCTTCCACATCTTTTAGATGAAGAGCAATTGGGTTGACAGCATGGAGGAAAGGGAAGAGATGTGATAATGTCACGGGGGGGGGGAAGCTTCTGGAGAAAACATTTATCATTCTACCAATAAAAGAGCTGATGTTTGTATGTAAAATGTATTTATTGTTGACAAAAATCGAAACAAAGAGTGTAACTTACCTGCTTTATCACCGAGAAAAAAATCCACGAATCCAAATATTCATTTCAGTTTTTGACTATTAAATCCTACATACAGTTACATCTGAAGTTGACTTCAGGTTTTTGACACCAAGCTGTGCAGAAGTGATGTTAAGGCTTCATAATCTTCACATCGATATGAGTACTGGTCAACATGTGTGACAATTGGAGGCTGTTTGGTGTTACATAAGACGTGGGGCTTTGACAGCACCTTTTCCCCTCCATCATGACAGCGGGAGGTCATTTCACCAAGCGAGACCTACTGGATAACAGAATGACCCGATTGTGTGCCCGATTAAAGCTGTGCTCTTCTTTTGACTACAGTGTGAGCACGATGGAAGTACCTGAATGTATGGTGAGCTCATGGAGGAGTTAAGAGAAAGGGGCGGTGAGGTACTTACCCCCGTCATGTCGTTTTTACAAAGGTAGTGAATTCCCCCTGATCAGTCCTGGTTTATAGTGAGGGGCTGAGGGGGAGGGAGACAGGATTCATCCCTCACCAGCAAGGTCAGACGGGAGCAGAACCGTTAAACACACGCAACTGCATGGCAGGACCCTCCTCAGACCCTGGCCAGGACTGGATCCAGACGAGCCCATCTAACTCTCTCTCCCCTGTCTGTCTGCTTTTCGGGACGGACCGTTGGGCAGACATACAGGAACCTCAAGCTTCTCCCAAGGCAGGCTCGTTGGATTTAAAACTCTGACTATACTGGGCAGGGGGATCTTAGTTACCCAAGAGGAGTAAGAGGGCTTTAACCCCTCTAAAACTAGCCGAGCTTCTACTTTAGCGTGACTGACGGGGAAGGGACAGCAGCGCAGACTGTTACAGCTGCCGTGTGCTGCCAAACCCTGGGAGGAGAAGAGGGGAAAAAAGAACAAGGATACGGTCATAGGGATCTTAGCAAGTCAAAGTCACTTTACTCATCCCCCCTTCTCACATTTATCCTGCCGACAAATTAGAGCGCCATCACAGCCTTCCTGACAATTCAGCTGACGCTGTCCTACTCAAATGAATCATATCAGTGAAGAAAAGATTCACTATACAATACAATTCATGATTGAATATGTGTAAGAACGGGTCATATGAGCAGCATCTTCTTTAAAATTTGTACTGCCACTATAAAGGAGAAGAAAAGGTGTGCAGCAGCAGCAGCATCTGGCTCACACGGTGCCAAAGAGGAAGCTTTGTAAGGAACAAGACACAGACTATAAACCCAGCAGGCCTGCAGCCTCCGCACCAGGCTTACGTTAAACTGTCGGGTTGTAATAGTGAGGGAGACACCACAGAGTGTGATACCCATCAGAATATCAACCAGACAATAGTCAAAGGCAGATAATCACATTTAATCTCAATGAGAAATGCATTTTGTTTTTACCCTGTTTCATTGGCAGACTTTGCCAGATATAGCCTGTCTCATCTGTAGCATACTTACCCTTCGGTCAAATAGTCAGATTAACTCTGGTGAGTGTTACTCCATAAGTGTGAAATACACTTACTATTATTTATAGGGAAAAAAATATATATAATTCACAGAAAAATGCTGAAAGAATGAGCAAACAATCATGTGAGAGATTGTGCAGCTTTAACTGTGCGTGTGAGCAGACATACCCAGACCACGAGACGCCACGTCGGTAGCGATCAGTATCGGAGCTTTACCACTCCGGAACTCTGGAGGACGAAACACAATGTTAGGAGGAACAAGACCAGCAAGCCGTCTCCACTCACTCAACGCAGGCGACGGGAAACGACGAACATGAAAACTAGTGCCTTCACCGATTGACGAGCAGTCGTTGTGAGATGATGTTCAACAAAAGGAGGGAAGCAGTATTACTGCGTTAGTTATTCTTACCAACAAGCACCCAGTCTCTCTCTGGCTGGCTCTTGTCTCCATGGATACACATGGCTGGCCATCTGGACAAAGAAACACACACAGTGAAGATTAGCTTCTGTCTGTCAAATATTGATGATAATTCATCCTCGTACTAAAGTCATCACAGTCATTTCTCACCCTTCCCTCCTCATCCTCCTGGTGAGCTCATCACAACGCTTCTTCGTCTCCACAAAGATGATGGTTTTGTTCTCTTTCTCGGCCATTATCTCCTCCATCAGCTGAAACAGTCTGCAGACGGGGACAAACAATCGTAGCGTGTGAGAGGATAAGCTTGTGTTCTGTAACACTATTACAGCAGCTGATGAGATACTCACGACATAACGTCATGTGTCTCGTCACTTACTTCTGGTCCTTTTCAGAGTCCATGCAGACGTCAACTATCTGCAGGATGTTGTGGTTGGCACTGAGCTCCAGAGCACCAATGTTAATCTGGACGTGGTCCTTCAGGAAGTCCTCTGCAAGCTGCCGAACATCCTTCGGCCAGGTTGCGCTCCACATCAGAGTCTGTCTATCAGGCTGAGAGACGGAGAGAGAGACAGACAGAGAGAGAGAGACAGAAACAGAGAGAGACAGAGAGAAAGACATGGAGAGAGAGAGACAGACAGACAGAGAGACAGAGACGGAGAGAGAGACAGAGACAGCGAGAAAGACATGGAGAGAGAGACAGACAGACAGACAGAGACAGAGAGAAAGACATGGAGAGAGAGACAGACAGAGATGGAGACAGACAGAGACAGAGAAAGACAGAGAGCATGCAAATGATTTAACTTAAAATACTTTTATATTAATAAGTCACGGTGATCATTTTCGATCAGCAGTCTGAACTGAGCTCACCCTGATTTGTTCGACTATCTTGCGTATCTGCGGCTCGAAGCCCATGTCCAGCATGCGGTCGGCCTCGTCCAGCACCAGGTAGGTGCAGCGCCGCAGGTTTGTTTTCCCACTCTCCAGGAAGTCAATGAGGCGACCAGGTGTGGCGATAACTATCTCAACACCTACAGTCACACAAGATCAACATAGTTTAAAACAACACATATTATTATTATTAGATGCTCAAGCGTGTGTGTGTGTGTGTGTGTTCAGGATACAGCTGTCTTTTTTCGTTAATTAAATATGTCGTTCAACTTTATCAAGCTTGGAAAGTACTTGTACGTATATGTTGAAGATGATTTTTGAACTATTTTGAATCGTCTCCAGCACGTGCCCGTCTGCAACCACACCCACCTCTCTCGAGGTCTCGAATCTGTGGTCCTTTGGGTGCTCCGCCATAGACGCAGGTGCTTTTGATACGGGACGCCCTGCCGTACTCGTATGCGACGTGTTGAACCTGTTGAGCCAGCTCTCTGGTTGGGGCCAACACCAGACACTATGAAGAGCGGTCAAAGAGGATTGAGGAAGGTTTCGTAGGCTGATTGTACGCCCACACTGTATGCTTTAGACAAAACACAAGCTAACGTAACACAAATGTAATTTGCACTCACAATTGGGCCATCTCCCCTCTCCAGGTACGGCTGGTGGTTGATGTGCACAATAGAAGGAAGAAGATACTGCAGGGAAATAAAAATAAAGACAAACGACAAGTAAATACTTGGATACAAGGAAATCATGCAAACCAATTCATCCTTTCTCCTCGGAATACTTTCTAAAAACACGTTGGTTTTTTTTTAGACTGAATTAAACATTGGGCCTCATGCAACAACCACTCGTGCAACCAAGAACACCAGAACTACACGAATAGGCTTTTTATAACTATATGTCGTCATCATGCAGGATGATGGCCAGGCAGCCTTACAGCCAGTGTCTTTCCGGAGCCCGTCTGTGCGATCCCCACCATGTCCCTCCCACTCAGGGCCACAGGGAAGCCCTGAGACTGGATTGCTGTTGGCTCCTTGAAGTTCAGATGCATCAGCACATCCATCACATGTTCTGCCAGAAGAAAGACAGTTACACTCTGGACTCTTTCAGCCTTTCCATCCACAGCACAATCCCGAACACTATCAGTCGATATGTTCTTCTTGTAAACATACCACGAGTCTTTGTTAACACTGCAACAGGTCATTTAGACCGTACAGACATTATGGTTTGAGTATTGTACGGTTTACTAACGAGGAAACTGCGCCTGGTGAAAAGCAGGGATCGCCTTTGGACAGCCAGTGCCTCTGACGGTGATCTCCTTCTTTCTGCGAAATTCTTCCGTGTCATGCTACATGTAACAGAGAAAGAGGAAACAGACATTCGGACATGGTGAGAAACTACTCTGATTCAGCAAAGAAATATGATTATGAGGAGACATTATATTCGGTTTAAATGTGTTTGCGTTTGTAAATATTGTCTGCAATTACAACACATATGATGATATATGATCAAACTCATTTTAAATGACGGGCATTGAAATATGTGTAACTCTGTCACTTTCCATGTATGTTTTATGATTCATTTTTGTGCGTGCGAGAGTAAAAATATAACAATTTACCTGACTCATGTGTAGGATCTCCGGGTGTTCAGAATAGAAGTTCTTCTCAAATTTCGGTAGCTCGTCCAGGTTCCATTTCTTCTTGCGGAGACGCTCACCTGGATTCCCAAACTTCATAGGTGGGGGTCCATTGCGACCCCCCCCACTGCTCATGCCCCCAAACCGTGGCCTGAGAGAGAGAGCGAGAGAGAGAGAGAGAGAGAGAGAGAGAGAGAGAGAGACAGACAGAGACAGAGACAGAGAGAGACAGAGAGAGAGAGAGAGAGAGAGAGAGAGAGAGAGAGAGAGAGAGAGAGATAAGAGCACTGGGTAATGAGCAAGGCATTGCCTCCAGAAATGTGCTCTGTAGTTGACATGGTTGCTTACATCATGCCAATAACTAACTGTCAGCAGGTTTTTTTGTCAACACTGCATTTACTATAGTCACCAAAGAGATCATGTAGTGATGCTTTCTTTCTGTATGTTAAGTTGTCTGTAACCAACTTCAGACTTCACTCTACGTGCAGACTTATGATTCTCATGAAGTCTTCACCCGAGTGGTAATTCTGTATTTAACCAAAACGTTTTCTTTTTTTCTTCTTTTTTTTTAAATATTTATATTTATATTTATATATTAAAAAAAACAATTTAGTGTGATGATCTTCAGCTGCGTGTTTTAGGTGACAGTAATAGTATTAAAGTCCGGAGGGTTCATCATAACCATAAAATTGATAATTATGCTTAATGTGCAACATAAGAAACGTTTGTGCTCCAGCCAACAGACTCTGGTGTCAACACGACCTTTACCCGGTGCCGTGTTTAGTGGACGCGACTACAACCTGGAGAGAGGCCTTCAGCAGGTTTGCGCCTCACTACTTCAGCGTTGCGTTGTTTGAGCGAATACTGCCATGGCTCCGGGTCAAACTGCCTGTGCCGTCTCGACATTATGCAACGAATGCTGTGGTATATATATATGTATATATATATATATGTGTGCGTGTGTTTTATTTCCATATATGAACAACAAACTTAACGTTACCTGTCACGTCCGCGGTCGCCATAGGAGGAACCCCCTCTCATGTTGACGAAAACAAGCAAATCCTCTCCGCGATATTAGTAACGTAGCGGTTAGGTTTTAACGTTTTCCACCGGTTTGTTTGTGTTGTGCGCTGTTAGAAAATGTTACTTACGCTCGCAAAACGTGTCTATTAGCCGAGAACTACACAGAAATACGGAATGTGGTAAACACTATTTGTATGCGTCACACGTAACGTTGGCTAAACTAACCCTTCCTCCCGTCTCTCCCCTCTTTGGCGACGTACATTCAACTAGTAATTCTACGTAGCTTCGTTTCGGTAGTACGGACACTGCGCACAAATGTTCCCTAAGTAATATACGTGAATATGATTATTGTACGCATGCGTGCTTTTTAACAGAACTGGTGGCGCTGTGTCAGAAACTGCGAGTCTGGAACCGTAGAAGAAGAAAGCCTACAGGAAGTTCCCTCCCATTATTTGGTTTTTCAGTTGCTGCGTTGTGTGTAGTTTTAATATGAGATATTAAGCCATCAAATATGAAGTTACTGTCTTTATAATTGCATGATTAGCAGCTGATATTAAAGTGGACCTTAAGAAAATGCCTTTGCTAATTCAAAATAGAGGACTTGACCGCATAAGCTCGACAGCGGAGCTGTTCGAAAAATATCCAAATTTACAGGTTTGTTTCATGAAAGTGTGGCTGAATGTAGCTTACTGAGATACTGTTAGCCGTAAGTATCGGTTCATCGTTCAATGACAGAGTGGCTGTTAACGATAAAGCGAAATAGTTATTAGATTTATGAACGGGATTTGGGTGTGACATGTGGTGGCAGACAATAACCAGTCGGGGATATTATTACAACAAACTCATGTGAATGTTGCATCTAAAGAAGTGTAACGTTAGCGAGTTGTAAATTCCGTGTGTGTCCTAAAATTTAATTAAAAACTACTAAATTAGACATAAAATAGTAATACAACACACCTGATGGCTGACTTAATTGACAATATTTTAAACTTCTGCCTTGTCTTAATTGAGAGTTGTTTTGACGTTAGCTTAAAGGACAAGGGGCGTTTATTGTTTTTACACTTCTTACGTTTCAGTGAGTCGTTTCTTTCATCTGTTGAAAGATAGGGCTACATTTTCCTTTTCTATGACAAATATCTTAACAAATTCTGTCGTCAAATAATAATAATAATGTTTACAGTCTGTATTATTAACTCTGAAGTAACACAAATGATTAATATAGCCTCATTTGTTTTTAAAGTAATACATTTTATTTTTTACTTTTGTGTCACAGGAAAATGCAAGAACATTTAGCTCCAAGCCACTTGTTGATGTCGACCCAAAGTGCCTCTTGTATGTCCAACAACGAGAGTTTGCTGCAACAACACCAGCAGACGGTAAGTAGAGCCTCACGATGGGAACATCTCATCTGAATATTAGCCCTTTGCATTGCTCTGCTCACACACACACAGGTTATTGTGACAGTCCCTTATTATTCAGGAGAGTCGTCTTTAATGCAGTAACTTCAGCCACAATGCATGTTTTGACTCTCTCTTGATTGGGTCGTTTGGTATGAAATCTAGAACCACAACATTTGTTGGTGTCTAACTCCTCGATCGTACTCTAGGTGAACCGTTCAGCGTCATAATGACGACACCTGCCTTTTGTTGTACCTCTCAGACAGCGTTTCAGTCCTTGGATCTGGTGATGCCACCACCTGCCATCTGGTTGTGCTGCGACACACCGGTAACATTCCTTTCATTGGATTCATATTGTGTGCCTTATTCTAGCCTGTGTGTGTAGTTAGGTGAGAGCATGTTTTATTATTTCTTAGGCAGTGGAGCCGCTTGCCTCGCTCACTGTGACGGCTCCAGCACCTGGTCTGAGGTCCCGCTCCTTGTGAAGGCGGTGACGTCACTGAGTAACTTCAGTAAGGAGGGCAGGTAGGAATCACACAAACAAACACGCGTAATAAAAGTGCACATCCTGTTCAGGGATCTTTATTTCCTTTTACTTTGCTTATCATCGTGCAGACTTGAGCTCCATCTTGCCGGGGGATTTAACGATGAGTCAGAAACATCCCATGAACTCAGCCTCAACACACTGGGTATCATCTTTCAAATTGCCTTGTGTCTTCTTCTAATGTTATGCTGGCAGCAGTTAAGCTTGGTAACATGTGAAAATACTCTTTTTGCTTTACAGCAGCATTCCAGAAACTAAAAGAGGATATTCATCTGGAAACGTGTTGCATCACAGGTAACTTTGATACTTGTTTACGATTGTTTACAAGTCTTCTACCAGTTACGCCTTCGTCCGGTTTACCCTTCTGTTCTCTGTGTTTGTAGAAATGAATGACGTTGTTGTTGATGGAACTCACCGGCCTGTAGTGTGTGGAATAGGTAAGTGATGAATGTGCTACAGAGTGAGAGCAATGCTTTAATGGCATGTGTCCTAATATATTGTGTATATATATATGTCTGTTTCTGCACAGGTGTGAATGTTAAAACGGGGGAAGTGTTCCCTTCGTCATTCAATCATAAAGGACCTGCAGAGGAGCTGCGATCGGCAAGGACCTTCACTGGGGGACAGGTGCTGCTCTATGGACATTTTAGTATGGCACAAAAACATTCATCCAAAAACTCACAGCCACATGTTTAACTATTGTTTACGGGAATATAATCATAAACAAGAAAAGAACACTGATTTCCCCTAGAATTGATACTTTGGTAATTGTTTTATTCAGTCAATTTAAAAGGTCACAATGTCGATGCAAAGATCGTTTGTACAATTTAAGTTTCTTCTTCTTGCAGATGGCAGACATATATGACTCAAGTCGAGGGCTTGTTAAAATCGGGCCTTGCAAGTGGTCTTCAAATTTGGATATTGCCTTCTGGTTGTCACAAAATGACAACACAATTTTAAAGGTAAAGGAATGTGGAGGTATCGCTCCTATAGAGACAATCTGCCTCATCCTTTGTTAGAAGTCCCGATTGTTCATGCTTCATTCAAGCCCTCTTAAAACTCCCAAAGTGAGTGTGAAGCAGTGACATGATGCAGACTTTGACTCTGGTATTTCCCTCCCCTGTCCAGTACCTGTCCACCTCTCCGCTGGCTGAGCCACCACACTTTGTCCAGCACATGAAGACCACCATCCAGTTCCTGTTAGACCACCCCAGCTCTGATAGCCTGTTCCCCGGGGGTCAGCCTCAGCTCTACCACAGGACTGAGAGGGGGGACTGGGAGAGGGCTGTCTAGTCACAGAGCGCTACTCGTATCTCTCACTGGACCTCTCTGTGGAACATGACTGTTTTTTGCCTCTCAGCTCGATGGATACACTGTGACCCATCCACCCATTGTCTGTATTTTGTTCATTGTGTCTTAACATGGAGGTTGCCCCTGGCTGGAGCATGCTGTGTGTATGTTGAATGGCTCTCCAGACTCATCTGGCTGGTCCAGCGGAAAGAGTAGAGAAGGTACACGTGGTTCTGTTCGTGCCTGTCACAATTCATTTGGAGATGGTGTCAAGTCTGCAGCGTATACCATCTGCTGTGTTTCAGTCAGTCACGGTTAAAGTCCTACTGTACTTGACTGTTGTTGTTGTCGAAGGATTCATTAACATTTTTGTCTTATGTCCAGTTAAAAAAAAACTTACTTTTCCTTTTTTAATTAATATTTTTTAGCCCCAAAACTATGGTTGCACTTTTCCCAAAGCATATTTTTTTCCCTTCACTTCCTAACTTGCATGCACCCGTTGTTCAGCGTACAGCAGTACACTCAAGCAACGTCTTCATTTATTTTCCTTTCTATGTTTATCAGTTACTGCGTCGCCAGGAAGTCAAAGCTGGCCGATCCCAAGCAAGTTTTAACTCTGTTCTTCTGGGAGGTATTGCACAATATGTATTTACTCGGCGAAAAATGTGAAACCATATGAATGATCTAAAGCGTGACCAACTATGGCTGCAACGACAATGAAAAATATGTTTATTTTGGCACTTTGTTTAAAACTAATTGCTGCGCTCTGCATTGTTAAAGAGTTGAGCGAAGTTTAATTTTCTCTACAAACGCACCTTCCTGATGACAATGGAACATATTTGACTTCATCATACCGCTGCATGTGTAGATGTGGATTCTTATCAAACACAATATGATTTAGCTTTGTCTTTTTTATTTTCGAGTGTTGTAATAAGGCCTTTTCATCAGTTGTGTTGTTCAGGAGATTGCAAGGTGCTCAAAGCTCTCAGTGCAACTTGTGAACATACCGTACATGTTGCTAAATAAATGTAAATGTTGAAATCTAGTATGAAACGGTCATATCTTTATGTTCAGAGTGGATGCAGTTGAAAGGGTGGGGAATTGTTTTTTTTTTAGTTCAGCACTTCATTCAAATGACAGAATAACAATGTATGTTATTATGTCATTTGTTGACCTACATAGTTTGTCCATTAGGCAGCAGTGTATTTATGAAAGATGTTTCATATCTGTCCCTTTCCTCCATCACCATCTCTTGTGATGGTGTTTTATTATACTCGGGTTGAACCACCATCATGGCTGCTTCAGGTGTTCCGTTTCACTCTCCGCCCTTCAGCCGTGGAGCCAACTGTGTTCTTTTTACGTAAAAGGGGGCGTGGTCATTTAAAAGGGGCGTATAGGCATTTTACGCAAAACCGACCTGGCCGGTGGAAGAGCAAACTGGCAGGTCCCGTTCCGGGTAACGGACCGGATGGTGACAAGCAAGTAACGGTTAGTAACCCATGATCTGAGATTGACTTCACTCACTGCGCTCCACGAGGAGTATAAACACTGCCGAGTGCCGTGGATGAGCCTCAAGAGCTCCTCCATCGAAACCCGGACTGGAAGACAGTGTTTGTTCTTCCACGGAGATATTCACACAGAGATGACCTCGGTGCAAAGTGTCACATTCAGCTGACGTTAATCTGAGCACGTTACATTCCACTAACGCCTCAACTGTGCCACAGTCAGTGTGACATCATGCGACATGCGTTTTTGAGACACGTCCGTCGGTTCCCGTGGGCTGCCAACGTCACGCTGTACGGCGGTCTGTTCGCCGGAGGGGACTTCGTCCACCAGTGGTTCTCGCGCAGGGAGGGAATGGACTGGAGACACACGCGGAACGTGGCCGTGGTCGCGTTCTCTTTCCATGGCAACTTCAATTTCTTCTGGATGCGCTTCCTGGAGCGCAGGTTTCCCGGGAACTCCCTCAGAATGGTGCTGAGGAAGCTGCTCCTGGACCAGACCACAGCGGCCCCGCTGGCCACCAGCGTCTTCTACACAGGTCATTGGGGGTCGTGGGACGGACGGGACGGGACACCACGGCCGGGCAGTTCATGGTTAAAACAGATCTCAGCTGTCAATGTGTAACCTCACAGGATCAGTTGCTGTCCTGTGAAGCCTGAGCAGAGGTCACATAGGCTCAGTCATCACTGAGCACATAATGGATCATAGATTTCATATTTTACATGCAGTGGAGATGAGAATTGGAGGATATGAACCATCCATCACCAGGATTATTATACACATGCATAATAAATGCAGAGAACTTACAATACAGTTGAATGCTCCCTTTATAATTAATATTACATTAGAGAAGTGCAGTACTAAGTGTGGGCTTTCATTCAAATAGCCAAAAAATACAAACAAGTATATGAAAACTTACAGTCACTCAGTTCAGTTGTTTAGTTTTAAAAAGAAATACACAAATATAACAGAGATAAATAATATCACAGTTCAGGAAGAGGCAGAAAGCCCACTGGGCTTATTTGAAGCCTCGACCTATGAAATAATATAATTTCACGATATTATAGAGAACACAAAATGAATCCACGTAAGATACTTTGTAATATGTCGCAAAAAGCAAAGCGGAAAACCGGAACAGCAAACTACATAAAAATACAATACAAATCTCATAATGCTAACGCGTAATCAATACAGTGTTCATGCTGTCGATATTGTTTTACAAGAGAATGTGTTGCAACGTTTGTCCACATTTCCTCTGTGATTGTTTATCTGACTGCTATGAGACACTGTGTTTCTCGTCCTATACACTGTCTTTAAACCTTCCATTGTCCAGGTGTCAGCTTCCTGGAAGGCAAAGAGGACATCTTTGAAGACTGGAGAGGGAAATTCCTGAATACGTACAAGGTGAGCTGCAGGCGAGACAGACTGTCACAGTGTGTTTGTCCTGCTAGCAGCACCTTGAAGCATTGACATGCGACGGTTAGGAGAAGCTGTAGTGTGCACTCTGTGTGCACACGTCCAAAACCAATGCTCAATGCGTTTGGAAGGTTTTGTATGCAGATGCTGGATTTCTATGTATGATGTGGTTTTGGGAGATCTCTACCGATAGCTCTCCTGGTGTCACTAAAGTTGAAGGTTTGTTTTTGTCGATGTCAGCTGTGTCAGTAAAGGTTTTTGTAAACGTTCATTTTATTTGTCTCTCTTTTCAGACGGGGCTTATGTTCTGGCCATTCATGCAGGTGAATATGAAGATGGTCGTTGATATTACACAGTGAAGACGATCTCAGCTCAAAGGTCCACGAATGATTCGTAACTCTGATCTCACAGCGTCTTGATGAACCTGATGTGTGGTTCAGTAAGTGGACCTTTGAGTTTAGATTTTTTTTCTCACCATTAAAATCTTAACTTTCCTTTATCGTCCGTTAATTTCTACAGCTGCTTTATGTGATAACGTGATACATTCTCAAAACTTGAATGTCATAATGACACAAAACTGACAGCGCGAGTGCTAAATACTGCAGTTTAAATGAGAGAATAGAGGTTCTGTACGTCGAACAACAGAATCTACTCCACAATAACAAACATCTGGATTGTGCTATGTGAACATGTGATGTACCGGTACGATGACATAGACACGCGGTAACTCTCTCTGCCTCCCTCAGTTTGTGAACTTTGCCTTGGTGCCTCTGTACGTGCGGACCGTCTTCACCGGCTGCTGCGCCTTCGTCTGGGCCACCTTCCTTTGCTTCTCACGCCAGAGCGGCGACGGCACGGCCGAGGCTGCTCTGGCGTGGATGTTCCCTCCTAAAGAGGATGAAGCAGCGGCCAATGACGAGATGGACGCTTCCAAAGAGGGAACCGTGGCATCTAAACCTACTCAGAAGTGAAGTATGTGGAATCAGTGGTGCTGCAATGGAGGCGGAGTTAAAGCGGCAGGTTCAGTGGACGGCTGTCCTGTCTGTGTGACGTTGCACTATCTCTGCCAGGGTTTCAGTTTAAAGTCTCATGGGGTTCAACTAAAAATGGGACCCACATGACGCTCTACGGTGCTTTGGGAAACAGCGTCCAGCAAATGGAATGTATATACAGTAAATGATTCAATACAGCACATCACCTCCATCCCACAGACTAACGTCACCGTGCCATATCTATCTGCAGGCTTTCTGTTTTATATATACCGGTACATGCTTTTAGTCTTGTGTTTTCACCTTTTAAACAAGCGAGTTGAGAGACGATGATATTCAATTGATTGATGAGGACTTCTATATCTGGGAAGGAAGCTGTGATCATGGGTTCATGTTCCACATTCTCCTGCTCTTCATCTAGAAACAGGAATAAAAGGTGGAGTGGGGCGTGGCCGCCAATCTAATTTATTGGCTTAATACTTTATGTTAATGCCGTACTGTGGAATGCTCTCTATTATATCTCTTTGCGTCATTTCCTAATTTTTCAACGCTGTTGGCAATTTCATCTATTCTTGATTTTGACCTCTCAGGGAAACGTTCCTTTGGTTTCATCGCCGGCAGTGATTCCTGAAAACTGTTGCAACGAAACGCCGGATGCCTCCGCCAAGCAGATTCCTATCGAGGGCATTTTTATAACGAGCTCAGTAAGAGAGTTTGAAAGTGTATGTATCTCTTCTGGGGCAGATATTTAAGAAAATAAATATTTCATTCACTTGTGTTTATGTTTTGCTGACATGGCAGAGAGATGGGTCTATTTCCCCCCTGATGCATTTTAATCTAGTTGCAGTTGTGCAAGAGACGCTGTGTAATAATATTACATCACTGAATGACATTAACACAACAATAATCTTTCAACAAGAGTTTTTGTTTCTATTTGTTATGTGTATGATGTGCTACACTGGAACTCAAGGATCAAACCAATGAATATTCCCTTTGTTCAGTTCAGCGACTGAAGACGGTAACGTACATCACGAACTCATTTAAAGATGTGCACTTTTACAGTTCTGTCTCGATTTCTCTTGTTAGTCTGGATATCACAAAGATCTATCGGTGCTGTTGACTGTAATGTATATAAATGATTTCATCACACTGTTGTCAGGATAAATAATATTTATTGTTGAATAAACTGAAAACATTCATTGACTCATTGTGTTTTTAATGAGCATACATCTATCTACATTGTACAACAGACCCACAGTGAGTATCACACGTACGTACTCTGTTACTCTGCTATCAGAAGTGCATCCTGGGTGTGTTTAGGTTTGTGTTCAGACACAAATATTACTCATTTGTCTGTATGACTTATAGTTTGCAGCTCTGTCTGCATCTCTTGTGGGAATATATTGAGAGCAACACTTAGAAAGGCCTGCTGCTGCTGCTGCAGGCAAGCTCTCTGTTTCCACTCTCTGTTTTATCTCTTCCTGCTGCTGAGACTTAAAAAAATGAATAAAGTTGTTTCTAAATTTGTAACAGACGGCTCAAACAGATTCCATGTTGAATCAAATGTTGCCATATGCAACCAGACCCCCCTCACGAGGAAACAGCTGTCACTTATCCTTTGACAGTTATTTCAGCCTGTCAAAAAAACACCAGAAGTACACGTAGGCGACAAAAGAGCTATTGCCCCTATCTTTAAAAAAACAAACCTTTTTATTCATAACAAATAAAATATAACAGGCAGAAACAGATTCCTGGGCAGGCTGACAATAAAAACTCCAGAGCAACTGTGTGCCTGTTTTATTTTTAACATCATCTCGGTGCTAGTGGGCGTCTCCCAAGTCTTCTCCCATCTCTGCCCGCACTGCGCATGCTCCCTGCATCCTTTTCTCCATCCACACGTCGAGGGACTTGAAAGCTTGAATAAAGATGCTCAACGTCTCGGGTCGCTGGAGCCTTGTCACCGGGTGGAACTGAGTTATCGGGAAGGACGCACACAGCAGAACCGAGTCGATTGAACTGAAAGAGTCGTTGTATTCCGGTTTCACCGCGCGGGCACTCCACCGACATGGAACTGAAGAAATCTTTTTCGGACACCGAGCGCGCGCTAAAAAGCTACGGCGCCGTGTCGGAAACGGCATGGACAACGGACAAAGGTGAGCGTCATCTATGAGAATACGATGTTGTTTTACCTTCCGGTGGGCAGGAACGTTAACGTCTCCGGTTTTTTCAGCATATCTTTCACTCTGCAGTTGGCGCTGAAACGGGAAACAGCGCTACATGACTCACAAAGGTTTGGGATGCAGGCTATCAATAGCGCTGCCGCTGTTCGTGCTGAGTGGCCTGTTCGTTGCCCTGCCTGCACTGAGGGGTTCACGCTGCTTGTGAATGCATGTGGGCCAATGAGGAGTAAACCTCAGACACAGCGAAGCCCGCGCTGGAGGAACTTGTGTTCATTTGATGGAGCTGATGCTGATGAAAGATGAAGCAGTCGATGCTGGTCCTCTGATCATTACAGGTTATAGCTGTACGCTGGATCTCACATTTAGAAGAATATTTGAGTTTGTGGCAAAATAAAATTTCATAAAATAACTTTTTTTGTTGTTCTGGGGCTCAGAACAACAATAACAGTTTCTATTGACACAATACAACAGACTACAGCCTCGATGACTATAAAGCTGAGCAAATGCCTCGCTGACATAATTCCAGCTAATTCACATTGGAAGCAGAAGAGCTACTAAATTGGATATTTATATTATTTTCATCGTGCATCTATTTCATTTGTTAGATATAGAAATTTAATTATTTCACTGTTACAATGTGTCAGATCCCAATCTCGTTTTTACATTACAAGTTTGTTTTTTAAACCCACACCCCAAAACCTAAAGATATTAAATGCTCGTGTTATAAAAGAAAAGCAGCAAATTGTCACTTTGAAGAAGCATGTTTTGCTTGATACATGACAATTATTAGCGATTCGTATGTTGTGGATTGACTTGTTCAGTCAGCTCTAAACTACACAAACTGCTGCCTCAAAAGTGAGTGTAAAGCTGCAGAGGCAGTTTCAACAACAACCAATGTTACAGTGTACCAGTCTCTATTAATTTGTCCCGTGTGATGACGGGCGATGAATGACGCACTTGAGACTCAGGACTCACAGGAGAGCAGGGTGGGAAGAAACTCCAGATTAAATCAGAGAAGAAGAAGAAAAATGGAGTGACTTGCAACAAAAACATGCAAAAGAGGAGAAAACAAGACGCCACCATCGACTCCCTCAGTTCTACATTCATAGATTTGTTTCTTCAAATCGAGACTCACGGTTGCTCGCATGTTGTTTGGTGCCGATGAGGTCGGTCTGTTGCAGCATGTGGACAGTGCATTGATCAGTGCAACGAGTGTCTGGTCAGTGGAGTAAGTGTTTGTTCATTAGCAGATATGGAGAGTGTGGGGTCAGGGGCAATGAGTCAATCAGCAAGAAGCCACAGCCGCTCATTGATCGTGTCAGTCTCTTCCTCAACAACCTTCTGCTTTGGAAAATAATCTCAAAACTTAAAGAATGGGCTGTCTTCAGAAGCATAGAAAACGACTAATCGATGAAGTAGATCTTCTCTGACGAAGACCAAAGGGACTGATTGGTCGACTAATTGACTACGAGGGGGCAGCTCTACTCAAGTCCTACTTTTCTTCATGTCACACACATTTTCACACCCCGATCAGTGACTTGTGCCTGAGGCGGCTCTCTCAATTACACATGCTGCTTCTCTCCAAACGCGTCACAGGGAGACGAGGTGAGAAATGTGTTCGGCAACATGCCGACACTGTGAGAAAGTTTTGAAAGTGACAAAAAAAATGGAACTCATGGATGCATTTGTAACATGAAATCAAAGGAAAATGATGTTGTAATGAACACCTCGAATTAGATACAAGCGATGTGCCACCGCAGTAAGTTGGTCATGTGCTGGGAGTTCATCTTCAAAGCAGAAAATATGCTTCAAACTCTGAAGCCCTGTCCGAAGTGAAGAGAAGTGCGTCACAGAAAAGCCTGAAGCAGAGCTCACAACGATGCCAGATGTTTATTCCTGATGTTCCCTCCCGTCTCTCTCATTCCTTCTTATTCACATTAACTCCCCCTGCCTTCCCCCCCGTCTCTCCCAGGTCATTCAGATGTGTCCATGGCAGAGAGCACCATGGCTCCAGAGGAGATCGAGGTGGAGATGGCTCGTATCCAGCGCCTGCGAGAGGTCCTGGTACGCAGAGAGTCAGAGCTGCGCTTCATGTGAGTTATCCGTGTTTTTGTAACACCAAATGTAATCGAGAGCGACACAGACGAGTCGACACCGTGTCACAACAACTCCTGCTGCTGTCCTTGAGTGGATAATGAGGGTTTCTGTGTTGACACTCTCCTGACTCACTCAAGAGTTCTTTCTTTGTGGTATACGTTGTGTTGAGATGCTGTTCGACACTGAGAGAGGCTCTGTTTGTCTATTGATTGTGCAGAGGGCTGGACATGCAACAGCAGCTGATGAGTCACCATGATCAACTCATTTGGCTCCTCATCAACATCAGCCTCAAGGGTTATGGATCAGTGTTTGGGAAGGCATGCTGTGTGTATTTCGCTGCATCTATCCTGGGAATGTTCTGTCTGCAGAACCGACTCGACTAAATATGTCAAGAACCCTTTCACAATAATAGTTTCTTCATGTATTTCCAGCAGTAAAACGCTTTACATACAGCGAGTGAGCAAATAGGACCGATAGGACCATCGATACGGGACTTAGATATTGTAAAACTACATTAAATACAGTTCATAATCCTAAGATACTCAGTTTACGTCAGTGTAAGACGTGTAATAGCAGCTCATCTCATTGACGCTGTTTGTCACATCTTGTTGCTTTTGATCTCATGTGAACAAGGAGAGAACTGCACGACATTGTTAGGAAGTGAATGTTGCATCTTCACAGTGCACTCTGTGAGTCATTGCACGTCTTAGAAAGCTCGCTCGCTCGATTATGTTGATTCACACGCTGACTGTAAAGGCTTCATTAGGCCGACACGCTGCGTATCGCTTTCGTCTCTGTTGTTGTCTCCGTGTGACTCAAATCGAGCCGACACACACACACACACACACACACACGCGCACACACACACACACGCACCCACACACACACACACACACACACACCCACACACCCACGGTAGCAGATGGAGTGTCAGAGTGCAGAAGCTGCTGGAATCCACAGAGAGCACTGAGAGAGTGAAACACAAGGCGGAAAGAGGGAGAAAAACAGAGAGAAAGGAGGAGAAAGAAGCAAAAGGGAGGGGTCAAGGGTGGGGGGGAGAAAGAGGAGGGAGGTGTAAAAAGGAGCAACGGGGAAAAATGCAGAGGGAGGAGGAGGCTGTGGATGAGTCATAGCCTGATCTATCACAGACAGAATTAAATCTGTGGAAGCTGTCACTGCTCTGCAGAGAGAGAGAGAGAGAGAGAGAGCGAGAGAGAGAGGGAGAGAGAGAGAGAGAGAGAGAGAGGGAGAGAGAGAGAGAGAGAGAGGTCAGGAGTTAGGAGGGAAGAGGGGAAATGCGTAGGCCGAGGGTGAGACGTCAGGGCTGCAGGAGGCTCAGAGAGCAGCGTGGATTGATTCGCGCTGCGTGTTTTCCGTCTCGACTGATGAGGCACGTCGGGACCCGAGGCAGTGATGTCTTAATGACAAGGACAAGAGCGGATCTATAGCACAGCACCAGTCAAATCACTCATTCAGGCAGAATGGTTGATTGAACGTTTCAGTGATTTATGAAGCAAACATGCCAAGAATTCCCTTTCAGGTTTGCAGATGGTGGGATTTGAATATATATCATTGAATATCTTTGGTTTTAACCCTTTCTGTCCCCTGCTTCTATGTATCGGCCTCTCTAAGTCTTGTGGCTACCGGTTTCAAAATAAGATGTTTTGCACATTTTCTTTTTCTGAAATGAGCAGAATTATTTGAAACAAAATACGTGCTGAGAAAAATTACATTTGACAACATTTAACTCAATTTTAGGTAAGGACCAGAGCTACTGATGTGTTGATTGTCCATCAGACCATCGAACAGTTGGTTCGAGTCAATGTCTTGATTACAAATAAAATATATATATTTTTAGCCATCCCTTGTCTGGATGTTTCTTTTCATCTGTGTTTTGTATAATAAGTTAAATATTCAAGGTTGAAAATGAATTTCTGTGTTTTGGAACTAGAAGAACTTTTCATTTGATCAAAAATGCATCAACTTGGAGCCTCGATCCCTCCCACAGATGTTTCAGTCTGCTTTTCTTCCAGAGTTCACCGTCCAGTACAACTCTGCCGAACATGAAATCACGTCTGTGTCCTGTGACCTGACGGAGGTTGATTCATTGTGTTCTTTCTCTTTCTAGGATGGATGACATTCAGCTCTGCAAAGACATCATGACTTTAAAGCAGGAGCTGAGACAGATTGTCACAGTGCCAGGTACAGTACGTACACACACACACACACACACACACACACACACACACACACACACACACACACACACACACACACACACACACACACACACACACCTTCAATCTTCTGCAGAAAACCATCTGTAAGCATTTCAGGAAATGAACCTCTCAGTGTTGATCCTCTGTGTGCTAGCTGTCCACGCTCCCTGTTTGGACTCAACCGAAAATAGAGTTTTTGGCAGAAAGTGCTTCTGTTTGCAGCTCGCCGGAGCCCCATAACCTCAGACGGCTTTATGATTGATAGGAAGAGTCGGCACACTAAACTCTGCAAGATGAATCATAATTATGTCTCAGGCACGTGGTGGAGTTATAAGGGAGAGATAATCATGCACACACACACACACACACACACACGCACACGCACACGCACACATACACACACACACGCACACGCACACATACACACACACACACACACACACACACACACACACACACACACATGCATCTGCATGGTGAAGGCAATGTGAGCTGATGGAGACTTTGCAGGCAAGGCGTCCAAAATGAATTTCAGTAAACAGACATTTTCACTCCCGGGATGTTTTTTTGAGTCCAGAATCAAATACTGGTTGAACTCCACAGTCAGGTCCAGTGTTGTCTGTCGGCGTCTCAAATGTGCTGAACATGGTTCAGTGACGTTAAAAGCACCACACATAGCAACACACAGCCCAAGCTCTGCATGCAGAGAACCCGGCAATAAGAGGACAACACGCCTCCTCCTCCTCCTCGTCATCGTCATCGTGTGTCAGAGCAGGAGCGGCTGCTGTCGTGTTCAAGGACACATACAGCAACACGACACATGTACCGGTTTGTCCGTTAGCTGTTGTGGGAAGGGAACCAGTGACCTGTCAATCACAAGGCTGCTTTTCTTTTTAACCACTTGCAATATTACCCTGCAATGCAGAGAGGGAGGACAGAATAACAGAAACGCCTGATAATGTTGTGGAGCTTATGTTTGAATGAATGTTGTCAGAAAGACATTGATTTACCTCTGTGGTCATGTCTGGAGTCCTGATTTGTGTTGATTTGATTCATGGCTGCAGTCAGGATTTAAAAAATACTGAGACCATGAATCCTTCCAGTGAAACCCCCTCAGACCCCCTCAAATCCCCCTCAGACCCTCTCAGACCCCCTCAAACCCTCTCAAATCCCCCTCAGACCTCCTCAACCCCTCTCAAACCCTCTCAGACTCCCTCAAACCCTCTCAAATCCCCCTCAGACCTCCGCAACCCCCCTCAAACCCTCTCAAATCCCCCTCAGACCTCCTCATCCCCTCCCAGACCTCCTCAGACCCCCTCAGACCCCTCAAACCCCCTCAGACCAAGTTTTTACCTCTCTTACCTCAAGTAGTCAAATCTAAATATATATTATATAAATTACAGGAATGTGTTAATAAGATATTCACCATTTCTTTGTTTGTATTGTGGTAAAACCACCAAATTCCCAGAAAAAATGTTTTCCAGAGTCCGTGACCTCATTGTGCTCAATGGTGGCTGCAGCTTTGATTGCATTATCTTGTGCAGCGTTCCTATCATTGTGTCCGCCCCCTATGCATTTGGGATTAGCACAAAACTGCACACTGTCACACAAACAGTGCCCCTCGCTGACATTCCCATGAGCCACTGGGGCCTCATGTACGCTGTTGCTGGGGGTCTGGCAGCCCACTGCTTCACTCCAGCACAATGAGAGTCACGTGACCAACAGGCCTCTCTCTACGGCTCCTCTGACACATTGGGATTCATACAACGTTACCGTGCTCCCGTCACACTGTTCAGGGGGGGGGGGGGGGTTGTCATGTGACTCAGTGTTTAGGAGCCAGCTGGCTTTGCTGTAAGGTCAGCTGCAAGTAGCAAAATGTACGAGCCTTCATATTCCACGTGAGGATATAGAATATTACGTTTTCAGTTCAGTCCTCTCGTCGTTGCATCTGACTGTCATGTTCCGTCTTTGTTTCCTCCAGAGAAAGAAAAGAACAAGAAGCACAGGCAGCGGGAAGAGGAGCTGATCCTGAAGATTCATAAACTGGTGCAGACGAGGGATTTCCTGGTCGACGATGCAGAGGTGGAGCGATTGAGGTAGAGCTTCTCCCACATACGGGCACAGTCAATATCCGGGAGCTGACTGTTCACTCAGACAGCGTTGGGTTGAACTGCATCCACCGTTTGTTTCTCCATTCGAGAGACATGATGGTTGAGAAACAGCAGGAAGGCGGGGGACCCGGTCACTCCATCACCACAGCACCGCCTGCTGTGTGTGTGTGTGGGAGGCTGACTGATGACCATGGCTCGCATTGTCATTTTACATCATCATCGTCATCGTCATCCTCCCCCCCACCAGACAACCACAGAGTGTGACACAGAGATAACCTTCAGATAGAAGAGATATTCAATGATAATAATAATCACAGCCTGGTTCAACGCAACTTCCAAGGTTCATTTTTAAGACGTGGACTCTCAGACGTGCTTTTGTTTTGGGTGAGTTTAATCAGAGTTCGTCCTCATGATGCACTGAGTCACCGTGGAGAAGTGTGCAACATCGTGATATGTTGTCAAATCCAATCACGCAGCAGCAGTTTGTGCTTCACTTGTGTGACCGTTACACTCGAGTCACAGAGCTGAGAAGAAGTGAAGGTACCAGCAAAGTTATTACAATTCATCCTGACATGAAACAGTAAACGTCAGAGCACATGTTGGTGCTGGAGGAAAAGTCAGGGGATCACCAAAATAATCGGGATTCATCCATCATTCATGTTCCGATTACAGCATAAAGCTATTACTGTACTGACTGCATTGTTTTCAAACGGCTGACTATGTGACTCCTCTTAAACTCAGGGAGCAAGAGGAGGACAAGGAGATGGCCGAGTACCTCAGACTGAAGCTGATGCCTCTGGAGAAGAAGCTGAACTCCTCACAAAGTGAGTCGCCGCGTTTGAAAAAGAAAGAGGGCCACGAGTGTTGTTTCACTTCCAGGGTGTGATCATCTCTTATTTTCCTCTTTCTTTCATGTCAAGATCCTCCAAAGCCTCAGAGACAAATCCCAGAGCCACCTCCCAACAAGCCATCCATCACCAAGTCCGGAGTGGCCATCATTAAGGATTGCTGTGGAGCCACCCAGTGTGCCGTCATGTAACTCACGCAGCTCTCTCCGTGACCTCGTCGTCCTCGTGTCAGAACCCTCGCATCACATACATCGCTTCCTGTGGCTCAGTGAACCTCAGTTAACTGCTCGGGAATCAGCTGCGTAATTGAACCGCGGATACAGTTTCAGCCGCAAGAGTTTGAGAGCTGATCCCGAGTCAGTGCTCGAGGGAAACGTCACAATGTGGCGCTTCTGTAAATGAAGACACTTTGTCCACAGTGTACATGAAGTCAAGGGAACTGTAAATGAATTCAATAAACTCGCGTCTTAAATTAGAATCAGATTGGGTCATTGTGTAATATTCCTTTAAAATAATAAGGTGTATGATCATGTGATCAATATTAACAGCAGAAGCATTTACAGAACTACAAGCACAATGTCCACAAAGTGAAGTGTAAACGCTGAGGTTCTCTGTCCGACAGGACAACATATATATTGTCAAGTCATGTTTGATAACGAGTATTTATTCTTCCATTTCATCCCTTTAACATCAACCAGGGAACTTCTTTCACCTTCAGGAGACGACAACTAATGTCCCATCACGTCACTCAGACAAACAATGAAATGATTGGTGTATCGATGCTGGAGAGCCATCGCAGCCGTGTGGATGCTTCTTCTTCTGGAGCAATGTTTGACTCCATGCTTTAGCAAAATCAGCAGTTGACTTCTGTTTCTGTAATATCTGCTGGATTTACAGCGCTGGTGGTCACTGAAAGTAAAGACACGTGATGAAATGGACTTGACTCAACGCTGCTACAGTCGAGTGATGTTAGGTGTGAGGCCACGTGTTTGCATTTCACTGAGGAACGCTTCATGTTACCGACAGGCCACCTCATGACCCATTCCTGCAGTTTACACTCGTTCATCTTTGTTAACCTTGTACATGCAACACTTATGTATTCAACATGTTTATTCCCCTCAATGGTCCACTAAGCTGCACATTCCCCAGCATCACCACATCCCAACGTCATCTCAGCCATCAGCAACCGGGAACCATTGACCGTCGTACGCCGTCGTTATTATGGACATTTCTGACAACTTGCATCCTCTGACTTTCGTCTTGAGTTTTTATGATAAACACCAGGAAACGAATGAAACTCTTGTAAACGCCTCCAATAGACTATGTTTGAGTGTATTTAGGACATTAGTGACTTGTATCACGCAGTGTGTTGCGCTGTCACTTTACCTTCCTTCTGATAACTTAGCGTTCTGTAGTAGTGAATTTATGAATGTCCTTATGTTGAATATTGAACAAATATGCAGACTATAAGATGAAACTACCTGTACATACATGTTTAATAAAAGCGCATCTTTCAGGAACACGCTGGGTCATTTTAACACTCTCGATACTTTCACGATTCTGAGTATTGTGATAACATATTGCGATTTATTACATTTTTCAACTTATGTCCCCAAAGGAAAACTGTGTCAACATGTTTTATCTGAGTTCTTTCTCTGATGTCTCCATCTTTGTTTCGACCAACTTCCTACCACTCACACACGCAGACCCGCACCTCTGCTGACCTCACCAGAAAACAACTCAGCACCATCTAGTGGACTGAAAAAGCAATGGATTTGATTTTTTATTTTTTTTTAAAATAGTTTATATCATAAAGTATCGATACTTTGAGTCCGTGTATCGACATAATATCGCCAGGAAAAATATCACGATACTATGCTGTATCGATTCCCCCCCCCCCCCCCCCCACACACACACACACACACACACACACACACAGCAAAACCATTGAGACTGACGAGGCAGAATTGATGCTTGTGAAATTTATTAACAGAAATATATATTTTTTGGTCCCTTCAACATTACAGTGACATTTAGTGTGGCGAGGCAGTAAAACTTGGGGGGGGGGGGGGGGGTGGGATGTAGAGGACACAGTGAGACGTAAACACAAAGTAAACGAGGCAGGAGCAGTTTAAAGGACACGGCTGAACAAAGGAAACGTTTTCTTGTTGTGCAACGTGAAAACAGTTGAAGGTAAAGACACAAAAACACGTTTCAGCCCCACAGTCCAAAACCTCATCTTCACATTTGGATTTCATGAAACAAAACTATGCAGAAGTGCATATTTTGACAGGTGCAATAGCTTCTAACAGAGGAGAGAGAGCTAAACAGAGAAGTTAAATATATTCCCGAGTTAGTTGCCACTGCAGGGGGGGGGCGCGAGGGTTTGCTCAAATTTACAAAAAGTAACACATCCGTACTGCCAAAGTCAAATTATTTACAGCCCCTTTCTATCATTATCAAGTCTAAATCCTTAACTCTTCATCAAAGACAGTAAAACACTGTAGGAGAGACCTGAACCCCAACAGCTCCAATTAAAAACTGTTTGATTGGCATTTCAGTTATTTTGGCAAGTTGTCAGGTGGAATCTCAGCTTTAAAAGGCTTTTCATACCAAGTCAAAATTAAGTCTGGAAGGGAATTTATTAACGCTGCTAAAGAGGTAAACACTGTACCGGGACACGAACTGATTAAATGGGCTCTTACCCATTCCTGAGCCTCTTCTCTGAACACAAACAACAACCCGCAGACTTCAGCGGCGCCTCGGTCGTGGCGGCAGACATTATTTGGTGGCAATTCAGTAGCCAGCAGTCTTGTAAACACTTGAGACGGAGGAAACGTGAGACAACGACACACATCAGTAGGTAAAAACTGCTCTATGTAAGCTGTGGGCGATGGGGGAAGACACGGTGGCGATTCATTTGGCACCGTGGCAAATACAAGCCATTGTAAAAGCCCGGCAGGTTCCAGAGAGCCGCAGCGGGCCCTCTCCGTACACGTCAGTCTGTTCAGGAGGCTGCCCAGAGCCTCCATGGTGCTGCACAAACAGACCACCGCCTCCCGACCCACCCGTCCCCTAAAAATCACACAACCAACCACCTCGTCATTTAAAAATCAAAAAACTCGGGAGTGCTCACTGCTCCCCTCTTCCAACTCAAGCACGGACAGCACCACAGACACAGAGCCGACCCGCAACAAGGTTCACTCTAAAAACCTTGAGCATTTATGTGGCGACTGCAAAGGTGAGGCCAACTCCCAAAACATGGTGGAAATAAAAGACTGATCTTAAAGAATGTCTTAACATCTTCTGTTCCCGTCTGCACCTCCTGGGCTTACACCATGCATAGACTCATTTATGCACACCATGCATATTTCACACCACCTACTCCAGTGTAAACCACACACACACACGCACACACACACACACACACGCAGCTAAAAAGAACACAAACGCAGCGGCTGCTGGCTGAAGCCGATCAATCAAAGTAGATCAGAGTTCCTGCTGCAGGAGCACACATCTGGCCGGAGTGCTCCGGCGTTCGGGCCTTCTTTAGTGGCCCCGGAGAGACGAGCAGAAATCTTTGCAATAAATGAAGTCAAAGTACAACAAGAATAAAATAATTCCTGAGAGCAGTGCTCGTCACAATCTCAATCTAAACCGTGCCACCGATGCATTAACTGTTCAAAAACGGTTAGCTTCCGTTCACAAAAGCCACAGCCTGAACAGCAAACACCAACGAGCAGTTACATTGAATTGCCCCGAAAATACACCAAACATTTAGGCCGATCTCCTCCACAGACAACTAAATCCTCTGCGTACCAGAACAGGAACTGAGAATACTGTCGTGAGGCTACTTAGCAGACAGAAGATGAAGACACATCTAAGAACAGGTGCCTCTTAAGAAGACTGAAACGGGTGCTTAGCGTCCGGGTTGGACGACATGTCTGTCGTTTCCTACGAAGCAAAATTTCACAGGAATTTAGAAATTAATGTCACAAACGAAATGAACCATCTCCAAGGGCTACAGCAAGGAAGTAGTACACAGGGAGGTCCCTCAATGTGGTTCATGACCAATATATCTTCATCAACCTTCTGGTATTTGTCAAGTGTATGATCGGAGAACGAGGGATACTACATCTCTTGGATTTAACATAGAAAGTCATCCCCAGCACTAATGCTCTGTGTACAGTGGCAACCAACTCGTGTTTAGACTCTTCACTCAGCGAGTCTTCTGAGACACAACGCGGCTCTGAAGTGAAGACGCACATGGAAATATAATTCAACTCCCCTCGAGGTGAAATCAAACGGGCTACAGTCGATGCATTTGGCAAAATAAAGAATTGCAGAAAACCTGCAAGAAGTAAATCACAGCTTGGTGAACATCATCGGAAGAACTCACGGATCGTGAAAGAAGCAAACAAAAAACAAGGAACAAAGATGGCCGATGAGCGATGAAGAAGAAAGCAGCAGCCTGGCGAAGGACGCCGAGGAGACACCGACGCTCCTCTGTGGTCACTTCTGTGTGTTCACTGGAAGCTGGTCAACTCTCGTATTTAGAGTTACACTACGTGTGCGCTAGTATTGCTGTGTGTGTGTGTGTGTGTGTGTGTGTGGAGGATCAGAGGCCGGCTGTGAATGAGAAGTTGGCGGCTAGCTTAATTCTGCTGCGTGTGGCTCTTCTGCTGGGACTGTCCACGGACACGGTGCACGTCGGGTTCGGCGGCGGTGAGCGAGGTCTGGAGGCGGCGGAGTCGTCTGTGAGGCCGGGCCGATCAGATGGGCCGTCAGTAACGGCCGCCACATCAGGGTCACCGCCCACTGAAATCACACATCTCAGAGATCAGCAGCCGAGCCGCAAAACGCACAAGTCAGAGACGCGCTGACCGTCTTACAGCGCACGTCATGTTAGCAGAAGATTACCGTTAAAATGAAAACTCTGCCGCCTCTCAGTCAGAGGAAAGTGACTTTAAACAGAACAAATGATGTTAAACTCTCAGTATTCCCAGGACGATGAGTTTAAAACGCATCACAAACAGACCTGTTGGAGTTCTTTCCTCAAAGTGAATCAGGTCCATCTCCTGGAGGAGAACAGGGTCTGGGTGGAGCTGAGGCGACGGTAGGCTGGACGGTACCGGACCACACAGTAGATCTACCGGCGACGTCAGACGAAGCAGCTCCGACTCTGCTGCACCGTCGCCACCTGGCAGGTAGAAAGAGCTCGGTACGGTTTCATCTACATGTCATCGGATCAGAAGCGGAGCAGTATTTTCTTAATAACAGAAACTAAACGGATCTTGAGCGCCCGTGTGACCCGTGTTACCTGGACTCTGGGTTCCAGAGGTTGCGTTGCTCACGGGGCTGTCTCGTGGGCTCTCCGTGTTCTCTCCCGGCTGGGGGCTGTGAGGGACTGAAGGGCTCGCCCTTGCTGAACAAAGCACACAAACACCTCCCTGTCATACAGCTTCCATACATCAGTGTCGGTGCCTCCTCAAAACATCACTTTCAAGTGTTCCCATGGAGCACCTACAGTCCTGTCCCGTGTCGTATGATCACCTCAGCACGCGGCCATCATGGACGGCCTGTATAGACTTCAATGAATGAAGAGTCGTCTCACCTTTCATATCGTTCTTCAAAACGATAATCCTCTTGTGACCGTGCCCTTTGATCCAGACCACCTGATGACGCCACACAAAACATATGCAGAGGATGCAGCGTTACGCACGAACGACGTTCATAATGAGCTCTGAGTCAAGTGTGAGAGTAAACCAACACTCGTCTGAGCAGTCGACACGGACGTACGTCGGTAAACGTTGAATGAAACGTAATCCCACCTGCGGAACGGCGCCGAGCAGCTCGTCGGTGCCGGTGTATCCGTAGGAACGTGATTCAAGGCTGCAGCCTGTGAATTTGTTGTAAGCCCCCTGGAACTCCGTCAGGAAGATCTGGTTGTAATGGTAGGTGTGGAGCAGGCCGCGCACGTTACGGGCAAACTGGTAAAGTCTGGTCAGCCTCACCCACTCCTCACCGGAGCTGCTGCCGCCGCTGCTGCCGGCTTTGTTGTCACTCTCTTCATCGTACAACTGAAAGAAGAAACATCACACAGCGTCAGAGTACAGGTGAACCACGCAGTAACAATGGAGCCACGTTGACAGACGATGCGACTAGCACAGGAACACGTCGACACTCACCTCCACGAGGTAGGGCAGGCTCTTCAGTAACTCGCTGAGCGAGAGGAACCCATATTCACACGGGTTGAGCGGGGCGCCGTGGACGGTCAGGTAGCGCTGACTCAGCTCCTCCACGCAGAGGCCCCGGGTGATTCGCTCCTCCTCTTGGGACATGAGCAGAGCCAGCAGCTGGGAGGTCAGCGAGCGCAAAGACTTCCTGTTGATCAGCTGCACTTCCCGACCCCCCGAGCCATCCGCAACCTTCAAGTTGAAAGAATGCGGCGGGTCGTTTATTATTCATAAAGACACTGGTCTTACCAAGTGACGCATATTTACAAAAGATCTACAAAAAAACTGATATATATATATATATATATATACACACATATTTTAAAACCATTAGAAGTTTCGTTACCTTGACAACGTGGCAGAGTTTGGTGAGCAGAGCCGGCAGGGAGCTGGCGTCGTAGTCCTGCAGGCGGAGGCCGTAACCGAAGGTCTTGCTGTACTCGGTGAGCAGCTGGCTGACGGGAAGGCTGGAGTTCTTCTGAGCCCGAAGCAGCTTGACCAGCTGAGCCGCCAGAGCCTTGATACGCTCCACTTCCGTCAGAGTCAGCACTTTCTCTTCACCACACTCCAACACCTGACAAGAGGCAGGACAGCAGTTCAATCAGTGTTCAGGCAGAGACAACAAAGAGGCATTCACACTCGATTCAATACCAATCATTTCTCTTGGCTGCACAACATGGACGAACCGTCATTACACCAGAAACGCACTTCCTCGTTGTTCAGGGTTGGTGCACCGAGGAGCACGAGGCAGTGAACTGTACAAACGGTGTTTCTAACTCACCATCACTATGCTGGGGATTGCCTCGAAGAGCTCCATGAGCTTGATGAAGCCGTAGTAGCTGAGTTTGCACTGACGACCGAAGTGATGGTGGTAGGTGGGGATGAACTTGCTGAAGGCCATTCGGCAGTGAGGCTGGTGACGAAGCAGGTCCACCACCTCCTTCCCAAACTGCTTGGTGCGCTCCATCTCCTCCACCGTACGCTCTGCAGGCACACGAGAGGGAACTGAATCATCCGCTCAGAACTATTGCTGCTCAACTGCTCGGGTGATTCCTCTGGAGTCACTGGGTACTTTTTAGTAACGTAAGCGGTTTGAACAGACCTCTCTTGGGAACAGAGATCACCGTATCCATGTCTTGATGTGCAACAGTGATGGTGGTGTCTGGGATCTCAGTCAGCAGGTCCATCAGGCCACATGTGCCGTAGTCGATTATCCTCCAGTCTCTAGAGAAGCACCTGATGCACGGGATCACATCACAAACATAACGCGGATGATCCATCGGATTCACAGGCAGACCCTCAGGTGAAGCGCTAGCATTCATCTGAATGAAACACAAAACACATTGTAAAGACATCTTCAGCGCCGAACTATGCCGACTGACCAATGGTACGCCTGCATGAAGTCCTTGATCGACACTTGTTTGCTGGCTTGAAATTTAAGTAGCTTGAGAAGGTCTTGGGTGAAGCGCTTCACTTGAGCGCGATGAGTCAGCGTCAGTAAACGCTTGGTACCCATTCCCAATATCTGGAAATAAAAACACACAATATGTAGAATACAACACAAAGAAAAGTACAAAGCTCCTCATGAACCTAAATACCTGCAGGACATGTGGCACCGCCTCCAGGAGCTCCAGCAGCTTGGAGTAGCCGTAGTCAGAGACGCGGCACTGCTTGGCAAAGTGATGGTGGTACGAGGGTATGAACTTGCTCACGGGCATGATGCAAGAAGGCTGACTCTTCAGCATGTCGATAATCTCACGGCTGAACTGGATGAGCTGTGGGTTGCCAACCGGACTCTTGCAGCGCTGAATCCATGGTTCTAAATGACAAAAAGAAGAAGTCAGGAATGGGTATGACCGGCTGGTACAAACAGCAGTAGGTTTGGCATTGTAGGAACCTCAAACAGCAACCTACCGGAGTTTGGTGCTGGTGGTTTGTTGTGGATCCACTTGATGACTTTGAAGCCATTCTGAGCGGTGATGACGGTGATACTGGCCACACAGGTGATGAGGTGCTCCAGAGGAACGCCGCCCTCCAGCGTCTCATTACCCAGCTGCAGACGGCTGAACTTTGCTGCATAGCAGTCTGGAAAACTACATGGAGAACACACTACATTACAAACCTTAAACGTGTGTGTGTGTTGCTTTAAAAAAAACACCAAACAACCCCAATAAATGAACACATGAATCAAAGAGCTGGTTGTAACCTGAGCAATGGAAGAGTTCCCTCATGCGACTGCAAAAGACTGTGCACCTCAGATGCTACGGTGCTCAGAGACATCACAACAAAAGGTATCTGATAAGAGTCAGGGTCAAAGTCAGCCTCACTGAGAAGGAAAAAGAAAAAGAAATGAGTAAGACAGTTATGGAGACATTCTGCTTCATTTGTAGGTCAGAGAACAGCGTTTGTGAGAATTGAGGTTGATGATTCAGTGTGAGACAGGATAAGAATGTCGTGGAATGTTCTGTGTCTAACCTGAAGTTGCGCTGTGTGTAGTGGTCTCTGCAGACCGGTTCGTGGTACTCCAGCTCCTCAAACACCACGGGGCTGCCGCTGGCAGAGGAGGAGCCGTCCTGGGACTGAGACGATCCCAGCGGACTCTGACGGATTTGGCTGCTGGGCAGTAGACACACAAGCCTCGAGCCGCCCTGTTCCCGCACTGCCACCACCTCAGGTAGTCGGTACAGATCCCCAACCACGAGCTTACGGGAACATCTGGAGAGGGGGGGGGGTAGAGGAGCATATCGTTTATAGTATCGCAAACTACTCTGGAAAGCATATCATCATTGTGGAATTGCTGCGTTACAAATGTTGTTCCTGTTTGAATGCAAGTTGAGACAAAGCTACTTACTTTTTTTCATAGATCTCTGTGAACTTGAAGAGGGGAAGGCAATTGGCAGGTGCATCTTGTAGAATGCTGATGATCTCTGTGCTGTATAATGAAAACGCTGACATTTACCCCCACGGTCCAAAACCAGAACATCGAGAGAAACCAAACTGAATGACACTGAACTGTACCCGAGCATGGAAAGGGATTTGTTGCTCCCACCAGTGATCAGAGACGCCTGAATGCGCTTTCCTCCGATCTTATACCGGTGCAGGCCACTGACAGCGCTTATGGCCTGCTGCAGGGACAACATCTGGATTGCGGCCTTCAGCTGATAGTCCGTGTGGGGGCTGAGCTCCACAGCTTTCACCTTAGACAAAACAAGTCACAGCACAAGGAAATGTTTTGAGACCGGCGCGAATCACGTGTCAAGCAGGCAACCTGCAAGCAAACTTTCCATCTCAAGGGACTCGGGCACGCTTGATGAACACATTCAACAGCACAACGGGCCTTTTTCACAGCAGTCATTATGCATCGTCACAGCAGGAAAAGCACAAGTGTCACGAAGAATACCAACGATGGCGCTGTTGTATTCAAGTGGACTCAAGTGAGCTTGAGCAAGCATGCACCAGCAGCCAGAAATCAGAGCAGCTAAACGGAATTTAACAATCGTTCTCATCTCTACACGTGGCAAATCAAATATCGTCCGTGAAAAAGGCTGATAACGTCACTGGAGTTGGCCTTACCCGTCCGTAACGCGAGAAGGTGTCCTGCAATGTTTGCTGCAGATCCTTGCGGGACATTCTGTAGTCCAGGTTGGCCACCTGGACCTCCGCCCCGTCTGAGAACGGTTCAGGTGGGCCTTCGGGACACGGGCTGCGAGAGGCAGCCAGGAGGGGTGAGGACCGGCTGGACAGGCAGGGCGATGCACTCCTTTTGTTAGAGAAGGGCAGAGACAACTTATCACAACTACCATTACAATGAATATTTTGAGGGTTTGGAGACTTTGTATGCTCTCGGTTAACGTATTGAAATATGACCCAATATGTCACCTGGAGGACCAGGAACCCTGAGACAGGATGAGGGGACTGAAGCTCCTGTGCAGGTTCAACTTGCTGAAGGCTGAGGGTGTGCTAATCTGGAACTCCCCTGAGCTCCGGTCCACGTGTTCTGCAGGGGATTCAGTCACACTGCGAGGGTACGAGCCCTCTCTTCTGCATGGAAAGATTAGAAAAGGACAGACGCATGTGTAAGAACCCCATCCTTCACTGTCCAGGGCTTCGAAATGCTCTTTTCTATTGAGACACCGTTAAACAGAAGTTTTTACTTTGCTGGAAAATAAAAACGTACTGCCTCCATGAGCAGATATTTTGGGTTAAAGCTCGTAGTTGCACATCTCAGATAATCAAAGGAATTTTCATCTAGTTATCAAATGACATTCTTCTCAGTCTAGTGTACCTCCTCCTGTACATGGATTCTCCAGAGAGGCCCGGCTTGGACAGCTGCTCCATGGCTCCCGTCTCACCATTACTGTGGGGGGAAGAGGAAGCAGCACGTCCTTTCTCCAGGTGGTAGAAGCTCATTCTGGCCTTGCCCTCCAAACTACCCAACTCCTAGACCAGACAGAGGCAGCAGCTGTCAATACTGGAGCTGTGGACTGGCTGGAGACTGTTGATGGATGTGTGTGTGTGTGTGTGTGTGTGTGTGTGCGTGTAGGTGTGTGTGTGTGTCAGGAACAATGGAAAAAGTTAGGAAATGGCAAAAACTGGTATTTGGAAGTTTAACGCGGGATGTGCATATAAAATCAACTGGCTGACTAGAAAACAGTCGTAATCAACAGCATAAATATTTGGAGTTTTGCCATCAACAGATTACGATTGTCATCACGTTGTAGTTGACACGTACTTTCGGACCCATTTATTGGTAAGCTGATGATAGTCATGAGTTTTAACTATAAATATTTTTGATGAACATAATGTTTAAGTTATGCATTATTCCCATTGTGCAGGTTAATTAGTTAATGATATTTCAATTCAGGTGCTGAATGAGATTATTTTTGGACAAACTCCAAATTAAAATGGATCTTTACTGTCCAACTACAGACAAATCTTAAAATGCCCATCCCTAGTTTTAGTCCATCTACACAGTAATCAGTGTGTGGGTCACTTCTGTCCAGTCTTCCACACAGATGGTCCGATGGTTACAATCAAGGCAAAGACATGCAAAGCCAGTCATACCGGCCACCCGAGATCAGTTTTATCAAAGCGAAGAAACCACGGGGGCCAAAGCAAAGGAACACAGGCTGGTTACTGACAGGAAGCAGAACATCAGCACCGATATGCTGGACAACAGTCAGAGAAAGGCACAAACGCTAGAGGCGGATTCATGCACGAATGTGATGAATGACCAATGAAAATGCAGGACAATACATGAAGCACTAATGACAACTAACGCATGCTAGCACAGGCAGACAAATGAAGCTCAGCGAGCAGCTCGAGGCGGTTAGTCAAAGCAGCAGTTGGAGGGACACTGGGCTGCAGACAAGGATAGAGGGCAACGCAGGTTATGGGGGAAGCAGGCACCGACGAGTCTGCTGACCTGATGGGGCTTGGCTGGAGCGCCACCGGGAGGCCCACTGCACCCCCTCCTGGGGCTGTAGGGCCTTTCAGGCACCGGGCCAGGGGCATGGCACGGGCGGGTTGCTCGCCTCGGCCTCCTGGGTGACCTCTGCATCCCCAGGGGCAGAAAGGAGGAGGATGGGGACGGGGGCGGGTCGAACATTAAATCCTGGTTTTGATAGGTTTTGGGAAGAGTCAAGTGATGGGGCCGAGACTCGGGCTCAGGACTTTCATCGTCTCTGGGCCGCGGGGAGAAGGAGATGCTGATTCGGCGGCCGAATACATCCTCATTTTCCATCCGCTTGCGGGCACGCGCAGCTGCCTCAATGCTGCCAAAGCGGAGGACCGCTGTGCCCTGGGCCACGCCCAGCACCTTGCCACCACAGTTGTCTGATAGGCGGCGTAGCCTGAGCTTCACAGCGTTCCGTAGGCTCTTGTCACAGTTGACAGGGAGGTTGTGCACATAGAGGAGGTTGAAACTGGGCTGAGGGAGGGGAGGAAGAGACAGCGTGCCTGTCTGGTTTGTAGGATTTACACTTAAAATCAAAGCAGCAGTCTTCCTTTTAGTTGAAAAACAAGTTGAAGAATTGCTCAGAGTAATATAGATAAATTGTATTGACTCCTAAAAGAAAAATTGGGGTGAGTAAATAATTGTGAAGATGATGAAATTCACATTCCAACTGCCTGTCTGCCCTCTCGGTAAGTCCACACTGAAATAAAATTCTTCTTGGTTACATTTGCCAGCAACTACTTACCTTATTTAACACAAAGTAGATCTGAAACAGAAAAAAGTTCAGTCCTAACGAAGCATTTGTGAGGCCTACCTGTGCTTTGACAAGCATGCGCGGTGGCAGATCAGCTGTGATCTCCTGGAAGGCCACGTGGCGGTGGGCATGCTGCAGGAGGGCTGAAGACGTGTGGCTGCCATGGACCAGGATCACCTGGAAGCCATGGCGGTGACGCAAGTCACTCAGCTCGCTGGCAAAGTTCACGTCCGCTAATAGAAAAGATAACGCGCGTCGTTACAAGAACCCTCGTGGCGGTCGAGGCTGTAGTTTATCAGTGAACCGGAGCTGAAACTCACAGGACACGAGGACAACGGTCGCCGGTGCAGTGTGGGTCTCAGCAAAGCGTCGGAGGCTCTGGCGAAGCTTGTCGTCTGCAGCATTCTTGGCGGTGGCGTTGATATGTGCAACAGTAACCTGATGACACAAATTCAGCAGTTTTTTTGGGGGAAATTACTGGACATGTTTGTGTCATTTTATGGAGGTCAATGTCTGACATGAAAATAACTTTAACATCAAAAAGGTGGTTTCATAGTATTTCTTTTTCTGAAAGATCCAAAATGCAGTATTCAATTTGGCACAAAATAAAATTGAATAGTGCAAAGATGCCTCATGTCAGCTGAGGTGCACTGCTTGTCTCTATGCAGCAGCACACTCTCTCCTCATTGACAACAGATGACAAAAAGACATTAGCGCACACAAAGAAACACTGAACGAGTCCTAACTTAAGGTAACATGACAGCATGACCAACTCTGCCCATCTTAAACTGTAGCTCAATGGTATTCTTTCAGGGTGTAAATGTCCCTCATCAATAGCGTAAACGTGCAAAGCACGCAACGTGATCTTTGCTGGTACCTGGCAGTTGTTAAGCTCTTGGATGACGGCTTTACTCTCCTTGCTGATATCACAGACGCAGATGAATTCTGCCTCGCGGTGGCCCTGAAAGAAATGGCTGCGAATACGCTGGACCACAGCGCCGGCAGAGCGTCCGCTCGGCACGTTGCAGTTCTCGATGTCCCAGAAGACGCCCACCGGAGGGATGTTTTCAGGACCGCCGTTCTCTGGAGAACCTAACACACAGTTTGCAAACAATCATTCTAAAAACACACTTAACAGTAAACATGCAGGAATTCAAAATTGTCAAGTAAAGAGTCCACTAACCATACTTCTGGCCAGTCCTGCCATGATTGGCCGATGGCATGAGCATCATGGCATCAGACGAGGTGCCACAGCCATTACAGATGGGAATAGGGATCGGAGCAGTGTGGGGAAGAGGTGCATTGGGCCATACCTTTTCAGAGTCGGACACCAGACCATTCATGGGCTGCAATTAGGTACAAATCAGTACAACAGTCGAGAAAATAAATAAAACTAACATCAAGCAATACTATCCTAAATGCATATTACACCACACACACACATAATGCCGGTCTCACATGGCGAGGTCATCCAACTTGTATAGAATAAAGCTACGTACAGTGATCTCTACGGTACACAAATACAAGAGAGAGGCCACAAGTATTGACGTGAACTCTACCAACCTTCAACAGGCACTCCTGGCAGTAGTGCGCCCCCTTCACACAAACCGTGCGTTCTACATTTAGGTGCATAGGATTAGAGCAGAAGTGTGCCGAGGTGGTCGTAGTGGTGATGGTCGGGTGATCACCGAGTGTGGTTCTCTGGGATCTTCTGGCTGATGGGCAGCAGTCCACACCACAGGGGTAGTAGCCAGAAGAGGCCAGGCAAGAGCCATGCAAGGGAGTGGGTAGAGAGGAAACACAGGGGAGAGAGGAAGCCAGGGGTGCCGAGGAGTGAAACAGGCTGGGTGGACTGCATGTTAGAGGTACAGCTGGGTACGTGTGCAGAAGCCCTGAGCAGCAGGAGAGGTAGGGTTGTGATGAAACAGGCTGAGCGGTGGCGACAGAAGAGGACAGTGGCGGTTTGTAACCAAGAGTGGGCAAAGAATCCAGAACTTCACCTCCGCTTCTGCAGCTAATGTGTTTATAGTGATGAACAGACGACGCTACAGAGCAAAGGCCTGGCCTGCCGATGCTGCTGCTGGTGGGTGCTCCTAGAGAGCCTGGAGCCATATAGAGCGAAACAACACCAGCAATGCTGCTGCTGGTGTCAACAACACTCCCACCACCTGATGACCCATAGCCGTCTGTGCTGCAGGAGTCACAGTGCGTGTAAATGCTTACGTTAGGGCTAGCCCCCTCTTGTTGCAGCTGTGACTGGGGCGGTTGCTGGTGCGACTCTTGTGTAAGCAGAGGAGGAGGAGGCAAGCAGGGAGGAGGCATAGCGAGGGGGGCCAGAGAGAAGGGCTGGGATGATTGGGAAGAGGACGTATGGTGTGGAGGAGGAGGGACATCTTTCAGTTCCAGCACGGCCTTTCTGCTATCCATGTACGTGTTCTGTAACATACAATGACCAGCAGATTATTTCAAGTTAAGTTTATTATCATGGTCACCTGCAAAAGGCAGACAACAGTTCATCTAAATAACCTGAATGGGTGTGCAATGGTATTAACAGCACCCTCAAAGCACAAGACAACTGCGGCAACGATATTTAACAACTTCACATGGCGTGAAGTAGAAAAAAAAAAAAAGAAAAAAGAAAAAAAAAGGTACTGTGCCATCTCTGCCAACACTTACATGCTGAATTGAATGTATACCCCAGCATCTCCAAATCTGCCGTTTGTTGATCAGCTGATAGACACAATGTCATGCCTGCGGCTCTAATTATTCATGTGACAAGAGCACCATTTCAGCGTAAAATTAAATTTTTTTTAATTTCTATGTAAAACACAAGTTGCTGTGTTTCAATTTGTCCCTGGTTGAGTTGACACAACAAGGTTGATTGCAATTCATGTTACGGTAACAGATGACAAATATGAAATAAAAAAATATTCCACCGGATTGTTGCCTAGAACCGCATCTCTGATGACGGTCCTGAATATTGTTCTGTTAATTCAGAGTTCACAATACAGACTGATTAAACTTCCTCCACTCTCCCCTACATGTCTGTGTTTTACTGAGGCCTACGCCTCTGAATACCTGGACTGTAAACAGATAAATACTTGCTTCTTTGTCCGCGTGATGAGCCGAGGTTGTCTCATTGGTGGGGAAGCAGTCTTTGAGTTTCCATAGCAGGGTTGAGGCCTCCGGTTTGGGGTGACTGAGCCATGGGAAGGGTCTAGAGCTGCATATGGATCTCTCCTTTCCCAGTCCTTCCATTCCACAACCCAGAGAGGTCTGTCACCATACTTTCACCTCTCTCATGCTTTGCTGTAGAGAGGAAACGAAAGTTAAAAGTTCACACTCGCTGGCAGCTGCATAAGTAACGTTGAAGTCACAGAGAAGTCAAGCGAGACACTAAAACCTCACAGACTCCTCTAGAAAGCACGGGTCTGGTCACGCAGGTGCGTTCGACTCAGCACAGCTTCGTAACGAATGTTTAAATCAACAAAGGGGGCACGTCATTATGTAGGACATGCACAGAGTTGGCGAGTTTGGACTGCTTAGCTTGTCTGAAGTAACGCTACAGAACCGTTTCACCAAAGCGAATCAAGTAAAGCAACAGACGTTAATGTTAAATTAGCTAACTTGCACGCTAGCTCACGTTCCCGTTTTTCCGAGTTTCGTAACAGCCGTTTACGGCGGAAGTAACGTAAGCTAGTTACTAGCTAACGTTAGACCGACCGCTAACTTAGCTGGAATGAGCTAGCGATCATTTACGTAAACGTTCATTGTTTTCCTGGAGCTAGCGTTAGATTTAGCGTTAAGCTAACAGACACAGTTTGTTAGCTTGTTTTAACAGACACCTAGCTGCAACCCCCGCATACCGTTCATTGCCTTTACGGTAAACATTAATGGCGAAAAGTGTCCTAAAAAGTTAGTGCCTCAGATACCTGGGAAGGTCTCGTCTTTCACATCATCCTCCTCCAAGGGCTGTTGTTCCTCCTATCTAGCGCTCAAGAAATCCCGCACCTTTTTGTAACCTACTTTTGCCAGAAAGCACGCACAGCTGTCGCAAATGTTATTGTTGTGACTGGCACGCGGCTGATATATATTTGCAATAAGATATTATATATTCTTTCACATTTAGCCCTAGTTCCGATGGAAATAAATCAAATCAAATCAAAATCTTGAAATGCTATTTTTTTTGGTCAATATATTTGGTGTATTGAATTGACATTTGAAATGAACATGACAAAATGTGATAGAAAATCATGCATTTTATCACTGATATAGCTATGACAATATTTTCGTTTGGCCTATAGACATATGTCCCTAGGAAGATGATTTTAGACTTTTCCCGTTATTTATACTGAATGAAGTTTGAACTATTCCATTGGATGTCATCATTTTTTGTATTTATTGGCTCGTGGTTGTAAAACGTAGCAAAAGGTTATAACCTTTCTATATGTCTTGGGATTGGATAAATGCCTTCCAGAGAACGTGTATTTACTCAAGTAAGTACAGTCGTGACTATTTCCATTTACGTTTCGCTACTAATTCAGTGTATTTCAGAGTGATTTTTTTCTTCTGTTTTTTGTTTTTGGACTGAACTACATTGATTTTCATTACCAGTATACTTTACAAAACACATGCAATAACATAGTTTGACCATCTTAAAATATTGTTTTAGATTAAACCAACCATCAATATAATAATCCAGTAATATAATGAATTGAGCCATTACGCATGATTAAAATGCCCCGAAGAGGCTATAATATTATTCTTTGTCACTGAAGCACCATGCACATGATCTATCAGGCGTTACATTGCATCGGTAGTGCCCTCTAGCGGCGGCCGCCGGCCAGTTCCTCCCCGTTGTGCCGTTATGATGTCTGGGCCACAGTAACGGGACAGCAGGTTCAACCATCAGTCCCAGTTGGGAATGGAGATGGTTAAACAATAACGGCTCATTTTTTTTATGCATTACGTATCTTTCCACTCTTCTTTTTTGTATACATTGAAAGCTCAGACGCAGTTCGCTTTGGGCTCATTGAAAGGAGACTCGACTCTTCCGTCAATTAGACAACACCGGCTTTTTGTTCCCATCCGTCATGGCGATTGCCCACGTAGCCACCGAGTACGTGTTTTCCGATTTTTTGTTGAAGGACCCCACCGAGGCCAAGTACAAAGGGGTGCGTCTGGAACTGGCGGTGGACAAAATAGTCACGTTTCTGGCGGTGGGACTGCCTTTGTTTCTCATCTCGCTCGCTTTTGCTCAAGAGGTGTCAGTTGGTGAGTTGTTGAAATGATGAGCATCCTGTCAGGAGCAACCATCATCTTCATCTGAGGTTATAATCCTGTCAGTTTCCTCACATAGAATAATGCACAGTCATCGAGGGGGATCTTGACTTCTTTGTCCCTCGCCCGCTGCCGAATGCTGTAGCACGTTTATTCCAAGCAACCAAACGTAAAGGCAGTGGCGGGTAAAACAATGTGTTATGCATGAATGGAGGAATTATATTCAGTAAATGGCCAGAAAATGAGAGGTGTGAATGTTGGAGAAGGTGTGGTTTAAGCCTCCACCCTTCTGTTTACAGAGACAGAGAGGCAGTCTGCTGCTGCTGCTGCTGCTGCTGATGATGATGATGATGATGATGATGGGGGTGATGGTGGGCACTTTGGGCACGGCAGTTTATAAACTGGTGCCTTAGACTTGAGTAAGGAACAGAATAGCTCACACAAATTAACAGAGGGTGATCTGCATTCCTCTTCAGTGTAAAACCAAATATATATTCATCAGCAGTTTAGCACATCTATGTAATCTTCTTAATGACCGCAGTCTGTTGTTATCATTACCTGCAAGCACGGCAGTGTGGCCCCAAATACTCAGACACAATGTATCCATCACACTGAAATACTTACCAGGAGAACTTCTATTGTGCTACTATGACTGAAAGACACAATCATTATGGTCAGCTGTTGTTATCACATTATGCTAAAAAAAAAAGTGCATGCACAGTTTTGCCAAAATCCCACATTGATTTTTGTATTGAATCTATAGCGATCACACAGGAGGAGATGTGGAGAGAAACTGTGCTTTTAAACACACAAGACAGATCAGCTGTAGATGTAGGCCTTTTCCCCGGCAGACATTTTGACTTGTCATAGCAGGAAAAGCACAGGTGTTACTAATCGCATTAACTAATTATACCAGTGAGGGTAGACTCAGTGTTATAAACACCACTGAGTACAACACAATAAAATAGGCCTTTTCTTTCACAGAAGACATTTGACTGAGAATGTGCTCAGTTGGTTCAAATCATCATTCTGTAATAATAATATGACATCCCCTGTGGTGCCAAAATATGACTGTCTGCTGGGTCATTTGTGACCTGTGAGGATTGAACCCCCCTCTCACCAGGGGATGGCATAATTATTCACACAAAGTATGCTGAAAACAACCCACCAACAAATTAGGTCATGAGTGCAGGAGAGGGAGGGCTGACAAGTGTTGTAGTGTTTGTTTCTCTTTTCAGAATCACCACAATGAGTCCGCTCGGATTAACTCTTCACTTTCCACCCCAAGGTACCCAGATCAGCTGCTTTGCTCCCACTAACTTCTCTTGGAGACAGGCCGCATATGTGGACTCGTTTTGCTGGGCAGCTGTACAGCAACAAGGCGACAGCTCACCACTGTGGCTGCACAAGGTACAGACATGTTTGTTTCTTTACGATCAGCTACAGATGCTCATTGATGGACCAACTGTGTTCTTATGTGTTGTTTAATTGAATGTTCATTAAAAAAGAGAAATGCCTTTTTAAAATTATTTTAAAGTTATACTAATTTAGGGAAAATGACCTCAGTTGAGGGAAATAAAGCGTTAATCAGAATTATTTCTTTTTATACCACTTTAGAGGTAGAATGGGTTGATTGTCTGACTGCATCCCAGGATGAGGCAAGACTGTAATTCCTGTTGCTCTAACCTTTTGTTGGACATTATCCTCCTTTTAATCCCGTCTTAAAGAAGGTTACATTTTTCTGTAGGGGGAAAGAAAGTCGCCCTGTCATGAGGGAGCCTGGGTAATGTCAAGCATGTCTACAGGGCCATTAGCAGCTCCTGGTTGATCCTGTCTCTGGGCCTTCTCCGGGAGGGATCTAATGGTCTTCACTGTAAATACCAGTCTTGGTCTGTTATCTAGTCAGAGTGCCCCCTAATGGTCTCACCACTAATTTACAGTTGTAATTAAAAGGGACCACAGTCTGGTTTGAAGACCTTTAAGCTGTCCCTGTGTTCTGCTCCTAAATGTCCAGAAATCCTTATTTTGTCTTCTTTTTTCTCCCGTTCTGTGATTCCCTCAGTTCTTCCCATACATCCTGCTCTTACTGGCCATCCTCATGTATATCCCGGCCCTCTTCTGGCGTTTCACTGCAGCTCCGCACATCTCCTCTGACCTGAACTTCATCATGGAGGAGCTGGACCGCTTTTATAATCGTGCCATCAGAATGGCCAAGAGTCTATCATTAGATAGCAAAGGTGCATCTGAGGACAAACAGAGGTAAACACCTTTTTATTGCTCACTACCATGTACTCTTTAGCAGGAGATGCGATGATCTTTTTCAGGTGAATTCTGTGGCGTTTGCGTTTCTAAACACTGGTCTTTTTATGGGAAATGTCCTTCTCTTCTGCAGTGCTTTGGATCTGACCGAGAGTTGCTTTAAATACCCGTTAGTGGAGCAATATCTGAAGACCAAGCGCTTCTCTCACTGCCTGGTGGTCAAGTACCTATCATGTCGGGGCGTGACTCTGCTGACACTCCTGCTGGCCTGCATCTACCTGGGCTACTACATCCGACTTGCCTCTCACACTGATGAGTTCCCCTGTGACCTGCGTACAGGGATGCTGAAGAACGACAGCACGGTGCCGTCTGCTGTGCAGTGTAAGCTCGTGGCAGTCGGTGTCTTCAGGCTGCTCAGCTACATCAACTTGGGGGTGTATGTGCTTCTTGTTCCGCTGGTGGTGTACGCTGCTCTTGGACCAGCTCGCCAGAGCTCCCGCTTTCTCCGGCCTTACGAGCTGCTGCCAGGCTTTGGTGCTTTGGGCGTGGTCACACCCTTCTACAACGACCTCAGCATCTATTTGCTGTTCCTGCAGGAGAATCTGAGCGAACTCAAATCATTTAAGTGTCTGCAGGTGGGTCCAAGCACAGATACTGTAGGTCCAAGTTTAGAATGTGTCATCTGTGTTTGCTTTTATTGTTTTCTGTGAAAAATAAGTAACTTGTCTTATTTACAGGTGCTTGAGTTGTTGCAAGAGGCTGATGACGAGGGGTTTGACACCATGTGCCTGCTGCGAACTCTGGGTCAGGTGAAGACTGATGTGATAGACAGTAAGAAGACGTGCTCACGCGAGAGCAACAAAGAGACTAAGAAAGCCGAGGAATGATTCCTCTGAGGTAAGGTTGAAGATTTCTTCTTCGAATGGAGGCTGTGTAACTTCAGCTAAAATGAACTGACTATAACGTCTTTTATTTTCCTTCCTTTCTGCCTTATTGATTCAACAGAAAAGGAATAAGATCGGCTGCGGTGGAAAAGAAGATAAGTGAGAAAAACCTGTGCACTTACATTTATCTGAATTGCTGGTGATGTAATGCCTTACAGCAGTGTAATCCACATCAGACTCAGAGGCCTCTATACATGCAAACAATCTGTCGTTCGGCCAACAGACAGTTTACTTCTCAGAAGTCTTAATTTTAGTAAATGTGATTATTCCAAGTCTCAAGTCTGAGGCCCTAACCTTGTTTTAAAAAAAATATCGAATTCCTATCTTTTTCTATGGAACGTGCTACTTTTCACTTGCCTGATATCAGACAGAATTGTCAACGCGTTACACTCAAACTCTGTGGAGTGGGCAGACTCAAAAGTCTGGACCCAGGCAAAATTTTCTCAGGATCTCAAATGCCTTCCAATCATTATTTATAACATAATCTATGTTCCTTTGCCTGAAAATCTGTACATCTGTACAATTTCCAGTTGCAAGAGTCCACTTCCTGCCCTTTATGTTAGAATAACATGGGGTTTAGAGGTATTTACAGTGGTGGGGTAATGTTAAGATGTTGTGATTGATGACAGTTTGTCTATCCAATGTAAGCATACTATAAACATGAGTTGTTTGGTAATGTAAGAACCACAAGAGCAGCTATGTCTGGACTGTAAAACATGTGATTATTTATGCATAAATGTTAACAACAGGTGGTACTGTATGTGCATGTAAGAAAAACAAGACCCTGGGTTGTCCAGACAGATGGACTGATGTCAGCGCTGCATTTCATATGAAAGATGAATGAATATTCTTTGGGGGAGTAAAATGTCAAGAACAGTTGTTGTCAGATGTAAAATCATTGTAAAATCATTCAGATGTAACATCATTCAGTCAGGCTTCATACAATTAAGTTATGTTGTTCTCCATTAAATCATTATTGCCCACAGACAAGTCAAATGTGAGTAAATCCCATTTCACTCTCCATGTAAAAGATATTGATTTCCAGAATACTTGTGACCAGCAAACTAGAAACATCTGTACATTTCAATAAAATGCAAATTATTGCCCTGCAATAAATATGATACCTAAAAAGTAGTTGTGCATTGATCCTGGTCTATGGGGCATTGAGGCTTTCCTTTGTGGTAGTGTTGTATTGGATTGCGGGGGGAAACATTGGAAACACCAAACAAACTGATAATAGTCAAACATTTCATTTTACTTCTAACATCCAGAGGACAGACATCACTTCTTTGTTGTTATTGCACCATGGCATGTCAACAGGGAGGGGAGGGGGGGGGGGGGGATAACTTTACAGCTCAGTGTATTGTGTCTCGTTGGGAGCTCCGCCTACCGCAACTTTAAGTGCGTTCAATGATATGATTGGATAATATGTTCACAGCGTCATCTCTATTGTCCAATGGCGTCCGAGAAGTGGAGCTTCGTTTATATTTGGTTGGTGAATCGAGCACCGTCTTAACGTAACGAGAGATTAGTTTGTGCAATCACAATACGTCTGTTGCAGAAGTCTAACATTTAGTTTTAACTCGTAGTCCATTCCCTTAACATTAGCTATAGCATGTTTTAATCGGTCCATTACATGCGGGTGAGTCTGCGTAGTTTCCGTGTTTTTACTGTGTTTAGACAACACATTCTGGCTAACGTTAGCTATAAGTCGCTTAGCTGACTTAGCTAACGTTATATTAGCTCAGTTGAAAAGCTTAGCCATGGTATACGTATACGCGGTTGGCTGTTAAAAGTTGCGAACGCGTTCAGTTCACACCTTTACTTTTTCGCACTTGATACAAATAAATGCTAAAACATGCTTCTGTAGTTTGAGTAGACCTAAAGACATAGCGCTGTAGACTAACGCTAGCTAACCACGTTAGCATTACCGCAACAGTTCTCTTGTTTTGAATGTTTAAGATGTGCTCTCGTGGCAGACGTCGACAGTAGCAGAAGCTGTAACGTTGCTGTGGTTTACAGTTAGGTCTCCGATCTCCATCATCCTGACACAGAGCTGCAGACATGGTGGAGCCAACATCACACAAGTTTACATCCCTAGCAGAGGAGCTGGGCTTCTGGAAGGAGCAGGCAGAGGCACACCAGCAAAGGTAAGAACACTAGACATTAACATCGAGACGATAGGCTTCTAATAGGCATCTGAAATAACAAGCATTCCTGTTCTACAGCATGGGGCAGTGAGTTATTGGTGGTAGTAAACATTGTTTCCTCATCAGGGCTGACGAGGCAAATGAGGAGCTTCAGGAGTTTCAGCAGATGAGCCGAGACTATGAAGTAGAACTGGAAGCTATGCTGAAGCAGTGCGAGGGTCGAAACAAAGAGCTGCTTTTAGACAACAACCGACTACGCATTGAACTGGAAAACATAAAGGTAGAGCCCCTTGATTATTCATCGGGCCCTGGCCCCGACAGAGCTCGACAAGCTCTGGTGCTCCAGTTACGGACGAGTGATGAAGACGTCCACAGACGGCCTTTAGCTGACCCAAACTCAGCATATCGTTGCCACTGCCACTAGGGAAGAACTGCCTCGCTGTTAGGCAGCTGACTGCTATTTTTGTTCAGTCATCCATGGAGAGGAAAACATTAATGAGGGATGTGAATATGCAGGATTCCCTAAAAAGCCCTGATTGCTCACCACAGGTTGTCGGGACAAGGAGGAGAAAGAACGTCCATTTCGATTTTTTGCCTTTGCGAATGAAGCTAAATAATACACAGATCCTCTTATTGAAACATTCCCGCAGTTGCCATGATTAATCCGCCATGACATTGGCATGTGAATCAATTTGAGTTCTGTGTGCTGTTTTGCAGGAGAAATTCGAGGCTCAGCATTCCGAAGCTTTTCGTCACATCTCAACCCTGGAGGAAGATCTGGCACAAACCACAGCAGTGAGAGATCACCTGCAGAAATACATCCGAGAGCTGGAGCAGTCCAACGATGACCTGGAGAGGACCAACAGGTCGGTGTCTTCACAGCTCTTATGTCATTATCTCACCAATGGGCTTCATCATCAAATGGCACTGCTGGTCTTTAATACACATGCACAATAGATCCAGTGCTGACTTTAACGACCCGTCTTCTTATTCCCAGGGCGACCATCATGTCTCTGGAGGACTTTGAGCAGCGAATGAACCATGTCATTGAGAGGAATGCCTTTCTCGAAAGCGAGTTGGATGAGAAAGAGACCCTGCTTGAGTCTGTTCAGAGGCTGAAGGATGAAGCCAGAGGTACACACACACACACACACACACACACACACACACACACACACACACACACACACACACACACACACACACACACACACACACACACACACACACTGTAGCTTCTCTAGTTTGCAAGAACTGCTGATCTCTCTGCACACTGACATATATATGCTTAACTCAGGGAAATTTGATCGCCAATGTATTTTGAGCATTTGAGGAGAATCAGATTCACGCGGGTGTAAACTCGTTTTTTATTATTAGAGATGTAGACAGTCGGTGTGGACTAGAGAGATATGCAGAGCGCATGTTGATCACTTTGTGGTGCGTTCAAGTCTTTAACAGTAGACTTGATGTTTGTCTCTGCTCGGTTCTATGTCGGCGTGGCGTTCTAAGACATTTGCATGATGCTCACAATTACCAGACAGCTGACATTTGGTTCCGTCTTTTATGTAATATCTATTTAATGTAGTTCCAAGTATCTGATATTCATTTTTTGTACGTTATGGAACATGTGGCACTGGAATCTTTTGTCATTTTCCTTAAAAAGCGGACTCACAGTTTCCCTGCGTGTCCTGTTTTGTGTCAGACCTTCGCCAGGAGCTGGCCGTGCGTCAGAAGGAAAGACGTCCGTCCAGCAGCCTGGGCAAAGACGCGGACAGAGCAGATCTGCTGTGCCCCTCGGCCGGGAACCCGTCCATCCCCGTCACGCCCTCCAAACCCATCAGCTCATTTGCCACGCCCCCTCCTTCCAGTATCCGACGAGGTGAAATGGAACAACTTTGACTACAGTAATAGTGACTGTATCGACTTCATATCAACATATTACGTGTTCACCGACTCGTACCTGTTTTGTTTTAGGTGACAGTCGAACGGGGACTCCGCTCACAACGTCTGCTAGAATATCTGCACTCAACATTGTAGGAGAGCTGCTGAGAAAAGTTGGAGTAAGAGATTTAAAGATGACCAGTGGACACATGTTGTACAGAATCACGACCTGCATGAGCTGACTCAAGATTTTTTTTTAATATTCCTGCCAGAATCTGGAGTCAAAGTTGGCGTCCTGTCGAGACTTTGTGTACGACACGACCGGCAGCAGACCGGCCCTCCCGGCTGGCCCTGGTAGTCCTTCTGGTTTAGAGAGAGGCTCCGAGGTCCAAGCTAGCAGCATGAGCCCCCCTCCTCAGTACGACAGGTGAGGAGGACATCAGCTGCTCCTGTGGGTCTGTCAATTATTATATTGAAGTCAGCTTTTCCTCCTTACGGATCATCTTACGTCTACCTAAACAAAGCTGCACCGTTCGATTTCATGCTTTGTTTGCACTTATCGTTTTATTTAAAATAAGGGTGTTCTTAGTGTTCGCTCATGATTGTGTGTGTGCTACATCTTGTCTTGCAGTTTAGTGAAACGGTTAGAGTTTGGACCGGCTCCCCCGAGAGGTGTCTCTCAGGGTGCCCAGTCTCCTCAGGGTGGGGTCAAGATTCTGCTATGAGAGGGGAAAAACGACGACGAACCCCCCCCCTCATTCAATAACCTGACACCAACCCCCGTCGCCTCTCCATCCTTAATAACTACAGCAATGGGGACTTTGAACTGAGCTGTCTTCCACGTGCCCTGCTGAACTATTAACAATATAAGAAGAAAGCCACTCTTCTTGCCACATAATCAGCGCATGGACTTCTGCTGCCTCAGGCTGGTACCACACCGTCTCTACCAAAGGGAGGAACAGAGAACCTACTGCTCGCGCTATCCTCTGCTGTATCATTCACACGGTGGTGGGTAGCATTTAAAAATCCTCTGTATCCACCGATTCTCTCTGTGGTGGATCAACAGGCTGACGAAACACACATTTCGGGTGTTTGCTGTTCTTGTCCAGTGATCACGAAGTCCGGAGCTGGATAAGAGCCACTGGACATGAGACCCTGATGAAGGGACCCGGAACCTGAAGTATCGTTTATAAAACAGGTTTAGATTGTACAGATACTGTTGATGACGAAGTCAAAACCAAAGCTTTGAAAAATTGAAAGAAACTGATCAAAGACAAAAGTAATGAGTTATTAATAAATAATGAATCTGATATGAAAGAAAAACACGGTGACACTTAATTATTTCTTTTGTATTCTGTGAGCTAAGGGCTCCAATGATGTAGCACTGAACACCAACATCCATTTACCGCCGTCTCCAGAGCGACATTGAAGCCATTTGACCTTGCCGACCCCCAACATACGTTTCTAGAAGAGACTCGATGTTTCCCACAGGAAGTTCAGTCATCGTACTTCAGCCATCGCTGCCTTCACTAACGTCCTTACCTCCTCAGCTCGTAGGCCGTGCTTTGCTGTAATAGTGAGATCACGTCGCTTCCCCTCAGGCTGGTTTAACATTACATGGTTTTCAGTTTGACCCGGGTTCTTTCTATCGCCTCCTCCATCGCACAGACTTGTTTTTTAGCCGACTCATTATTATCAAAGGGAGTCAAAGGTGATGAACGTTGAGGACAGGAAAAGGTTCTCAGCCTCGGAGATTTATGATCTAGTGTTACCAATAACTTTTATAATGTTTGAGGTTGATTGCAGACGTTAGATCGGCACATTGTTCACTACTGAATGTATAGTAATAATTCCCTAATAGGTGTGAGAGACCCCCGTCTGCCATCGAGAGCTGTATGGCGGGCGAATGAGGAGTAATACCAAGCAATAATAGATTTTAACAGCTCAGAGAGAAGCACAGTTCATAGTGTATTTGTGTCGGTGTATATAGAGAGATATTGTGAACGGGGGGAAATAAAGTGATTTAATGTGAAATTTGTGAAATTGTCCCTGAAATGTTTCTGGTTAATCTGGAGCTGTCACTACTGCCATCCAGCAGCTTATTCATCGAACCGTACAGGACGTATTGGAATAGACACTGCGGTGTCGTCTGTGTGTACATTGAACTTGTTGGTTGAAACATGAGAACTGATCCTCTGTGCTGTTTAACCGCCCTTGACCTAACTTGAGATGACTGTAACCCACGTGCGCTGGGTGTTTGTATACAGCAGCACCTCTGCACCTGCGTCTGTGTTTGGACTGTAAACTCTATGTGCCTGAGGTACGATACCCAACTGTTGTCCTGTTGGTTTTCTATTGAGCTGAACAGATGAGAATGTTCTGAGGATCTTTGAAGTCACCGACCGAGACGGAAATATTAAAAGCAGAAAATCAATGTTTTGTTTAAAGATCTTTATTTCTTGTGCAGGTGGTTCAACAGTAGATAGATGCGTTTGGTGTCATGTAAACATCAGTTGATTACATAGAACATGATCAAATGAGAGAGTTGGTTTCTGGGTAATCAAGGGGCTTTTTTCAACATGTACAGTCAATCGGGACAAAAGGGGAAATAAAATAGAAAATGACGTTCAATACTGGAATCTGTGTGGTGAGTTCATAGTGGAGGCTAAGCTGAACCTGGTCTAATCACAACATTAAGTCATAACATGAAAGGTGCAAATGATATAAAACTGTGATGTAAAATGTTTAACAGCTAAATATTTGTTTGTTGGGATACAAACAGCAGCACTGACTGGATGCAGACAGAGTATAGAAATACCTTCCTACATCCATCAGTGCTGCTCTCAACAGGACGACAGTCGCTCGTAACAGACACAGATCCATGTCCATAGATCCATGTCCATAGATCCATGTCCATAGATCCATGTCCATAGATCCATGTCCATAGATCCATGTCCATAGATCCATGTCCATAGATCCATGTCCATAGATCCATGTCCATAGATCCATGTCCATAGATCCATGTCCATAGATTTACATGATGTCTGCTTTAAGTTGTGGTGACTTGTTATGGAGACTCGAGGCTTTGCTGGCAGGTCAGCGTGGTAATTAGAGCCACCTGTTTGTGTACAAAACTTGCATAAAAAGGAATCGGGTCATTCAGTGCAGTACAAACAGTGTAACTTAAAAAAAAAGAATGAAAGGAACAGCAAATCACACGTCGGCATAGCCACCAAAACAACTCCTCTGGATGATATCGAGTCCTTCTGATTATTGTGCATCAAGGAAAGGTGCTCTGAAACAAGACGATAGGTCAGTATGCTATTGGAAGTTTGATAAAATATATATTTTGAAGTTATATGGAAGAACAAGATGGCTTCATGGGCTTTGAAGTTATTCTCTGTTAAAGTGGCGGACGGTGGTAATTCTGATATCTGGTTATTTGACGTCGCTCACTCCGCAGACTTGGTTCCATTGAAGTCGCTTTGGGAGTCGGCCTCCTCCTCGGAGGCGTCTTCGACCACCCGTCGGCCGCCGCTGCCCATACGCCGAGTTGTGCTGCCAAAGGAGGGCTCGTTTCCACGCCTAGAAGTGGCACAGAGACGGTTATCTGACGGCTTATGAGCTGGTTAAAGTTTGAAAAGCACTCTTGTGTTGATGAAATACAGAATGTACAGTTGTGCTTTGGTTACAGATGAAGCACGCCGGTTATCTTTGTAACTCATTTGATTCCTGGCTCAGGAAAATGAGTTCGGTTTATGGCAATTAAACCAAGCTCTGAGGAAAATATGGCCACCGGTCTGAAATTGGTGTCATGGAAAGCTCACTCGCTGCCCAACATTTTAGTTTTTCCAAGGAGATCGTGGTGGGCTGATGAGCCATATTTCTCTCAGTTAGGCTCATAGAAAGAAATGACAGCATTGAGAGTGCACGGTGGATGAAAAGTTCTGGTAAATTAATAAGGAATGGTGATGGGGCGACTTTTAGGCGCAGAGGTACCTGCTGTGTTACTCCTTGGGTTCAGGGTTGCCTCTGGAATAGAGATGGACACTGTTGTTTGTGCTCAGTGAAGGCCACCAAACTAACATGCTTTGAATGTGTGTTTACAGCCCTGTGAATACGACTAGTGACAACGTACTCTTTAGCACTGAAACGTATGTTGAGGTTCATTATTTAGTGTGAAACAGAAATACACAGACACCCTCCTGATTGTGACTATTTACTATTCTGTTACTTTGCCTACTGCAGTATCTGTGTCCTCTTGGAGCGTCACAGGAATAAAAAGAAGAAGGAGGAGGAGGAGGAGCAAGGACAGACTCTTTGGCCCTTTGTTGTACCTGAGTTTGCTCTTGAGAGAGTTGACCTCGCGGCTCATGGCGTCGCTGGCCTCGGTGGCTTCGTCCAGCTCCCGCTGCAGCTTCCTGCGGGCGGCTGTAGCGCGCTGAGACTCCTCCTCTGACTCCTCCAGCTGCCGCTTCAGCTGCTTCATGCGGGTAGTTGACTTCTCCGCCTGGTGAGCGAACAGAGGAAATATACAGACTCGGTACTCTTTCATCCGAACCAACTGTCCCTGTGCACTGGACTCCAAATAGCCATCCGCTCAAAAACAGCGACTTCTGTGAACAGATGAGCATGGCTGTGGAGAGTGATCGTACCTGGTCTTTGTACTGCTCCGCCTGTTTGCGTTCGTCTTCCACCTGCATCAGCAGTTCCTTGAGCTTCTTGTCCTTCTGGCGCACAGTCTTAGCCGACGCCTGCTTCTCCCTGAGAGAGAAGACAAGAGTTCAGAGGTTAACGCGAGTTTAACTGTAGAAAACTGCTCAGTTTGTTTGAAGTGAACCATGAAGTTTCATGTGAGTTTAGGACACACATTGATGCTACGGTTATTGCTGGAAGATGGAATTTGATCAGACTTTCTCTGTTCCCAACCTGTTCTCCTGCTCCAGCTGCTCCTCCATTTGTGCCACTTTAGCCTCCAAGGAAGAGATGGAGGACTTGAACTTGGACTTGACCTGGTTCTCCATCTCCTGGAGCTTTGCCTTCAGCTCCTTGTTCTGGCGCTCCATCTGCTGCCGGGCGCTCTCGTTCTTCTGGGAGGTGCTGCGCTCTGTCTGCAGCTCGTTGTTCAGCTGATCCGTCTGTATGCACGCAAGGAAAAAAGGGTGAGGCCTCTGCACATTGTGAGCCCTTTCTGACTCCGGTAGCTGCTACTGTCCGGTCACCTGCTGCGTGCTCTTCCTCAGCCTCTCGTTGAGGATCTCCATGTTGCTCTGCTCTTCCTCCAGCTCCTCCTCTAGCTGGGAGATCTTAGCTTCCAGACGGCGTTTCTCATCTGCCAAGGCGGACCTGTACACAGAAGCAAGTGTGACCATCACTTTGTCTGCGGCGTTCATTTCACAGACAAAGGCAACGGTGAAATCTCCACCCACTTTCCAGAGGAGTTGCTGGCCAGCTCATCAGACAGCTCGTCTCTTTCGGCCTCCGCCTGCTTCCGTGCCCTCTCGGCTGCAGCCAGATCCTAGAAACATGCCGGAGATAAAATCTTTATTTCAAGCCTCGAATCTCAAACAATGTGCTTGTTTGGTGCCGGCTGTGTTACCTCCTGTATCTGCATGAGCTCAGCTTCCAGACCCTTGGCTTTCTTCTCGCTCTCCTTTGCGGTGGTTAGCACCTCTTCTCTGGCAGCGTGGGCATCTTCCAACTCCCTCTGGTAGTCCTTCATCTGCGCCTGGTGGGAGGAAGAGGAACAGGAATAAGGAGTGGGATTGATTCACCAGGTATATTCACAGTACAGCACTACTAGCTTTGACGCTTCGTGTAAAAATCCCATTTATTCGTGACCCAACATTTAGTTTAGTTGGAAGATGGTACCTTAGATGCGTTCAGTACACACATCCTACATGGACTTGAAGATACTAAATAATAACAAAAAGAAGGAAATGATATCTGCATCTAAAATCAGACATCTAAAATAAAATGCTGCTGCATTCCATCCGTCCCTTCACTCTCACCTGGAGCTTGCGGAGCTGTTTGATGGCCTCATCCCGTCCCTTGCTGGCCGTCTCAACTTGTCCCTCCAGATCTTTCATGTCCGTCTCCAATTTCTTCTTGGCTGCTGTCGCCAGGGCCCTCTGCTTACGTTCATCCTCCAGCTCCGTCTCCAACTCACGGACCTGCAGTAGGTATTCATCATGGCTTAGGTCAGTGGTTCCCCAACGTCTTCACATCAAAGACCGACACAAACTAGAGCACGGACCCCCATTGATACGATTTTGTCCCGTTTTTGCTGGGGACCCCTGGAACCCACTCAAGGACCCCGAGGGTCCCCCTGACCCCATTACCTGCTTGACAAGCTGTCTCTTCTTCTCCTCTCCCATCTCATCTCGTCCCTGGAGGTCTCTGTCAAACTGGGCTTTCAGGGCCTGCATGTTGACCTCCAGACGCAGCTTGGCGTCCTCAGCCGCCTGCAGCTCGTCCTCGAGCTCCTCCAGCTGGGTCTTCATCTCTTCCACCTGGGCCTCCAGACCTCGTTTGGACTTCTCCAGCTCGTGGACCTGCCATCAATATATAGTCACATTAACTACTGTATTTTGGTGTAAATAGCATCAAGTAGTGAGAGCAGTCAAACCATGGACTTTCAGCCTCAAACACTTCTTGTCCGTCGGTGATGTTTTGAATGAAATAATGTTCCAGCACTAACGTTTTTCCCCACATCATCCTTGGAGCTGATCAGGTCCTCCATCTCCATCCTCAGGGTCTTGTTGGCTCTGTCCAGCTCTTCTCTTGAACCCTGGGCCTCATCCAGAGCTCTCGCCAGGGACAGAGCCTTGGTCTCCTTCGCTCTGGCCTCGGCTTCAGCTCGGTCTCTCTCATCTGCATATTTACTGGAGATACTCTTCTCCTCCGCCAGCATCTGGAGACCAGAGAAGAGGAAAACCATGGATACAGTTTCTTATTATTTAAGTAGGATTGATATGACAGTTATCTCTTCGTGCTGACCTGGTCAAACTTCTTCTGCTTCTTTTCCAGGTTGGACACGTTCTGTCTCTGGTTGTCCAGGTCCATCAGCGTGTCCTCGAGCTCCTGCTGCAGGCGGTTCTTGGTCTTCTCCAACTTATCATACGCAGAGGCCTTCTCCTCGAACTGGGTGTTTGCTGCCTCCAGATCCCTTTGCAGACGTTTCTTACCTTCTTCCAGCAGCTCGGTGTTTCCCGTCATTTCGTCGAGCTTCTTCTTCGAATCTGACAACTGTGGACGGAAGAAGACTTTAAGAAACTGAAATTTCTCCCTAATGTAAAGAAGCAACCCCTAGTTTGAACTCTGACCTGGATGTTGAGGGTGGACACGTGTCTCTCCACGTTCCTCTTGGCCTCCATCTCCTCTTCAAGCTGCTCCTGCAAGTTATTCCTGTCGTCTTCCACTTGCCGCAGTTTTGTAGAGAACTGCAGTTTCTGGCGTGTCTCCTCAGCCAGCAGCTCCTGTGGCAGCACACCATGTCAAAGGTCAATGCTTTGATTCTGACCTTTGGTCAGGAAGCATTGTGTGGTGTATTTAATTGTCACAGTAAAGGTAACATGTCGACTGTATGGGGATTATATCATGTGCTGTTTCAGCTCTAAATGTCCCGTTACCTGTGAGTCTTGGAGTTGGGAGGTAAGGCTGGAAACATCTTTGCTCAGTTTGATGTTCTTGCCCTCTGCTTCATTCAGTAGGTTTGTCACGCTCTCCAGTTCAATCTGTAGCAAGACAAAGATGAGGTTTCTGGGACTTTCATTCATCTTCAACACATCAGTCTGGTAGCTCTTAAAGATGCATGTTTGTGTATGTGCAGTACTGATGTAGCTACTGAAAGTCAGTTACAGTGATCTTCGAGCAGCGCTCTCCCAGCTCGGCCTTCTGCTTCTCGCTGTCGGTGAAGCGTGACTGTAGATCGGTCACCTGACCTTCCAGCTTCTTCCTCTTGTGCTCCCCGTCTTGTTTGGCCTGGTTGAGTGAGTGCACCTCGATGGTTAAATCTGATGTCTCCTTCTCCAGAGCTTGTTTGGCCTTCTCCAGGGTTGACTTCACCTGAGCAAGAGAGAGAGAAAACAAGATCAGTAGCTGTGTATTGCACCGTGTCTATAAACCAGCTACATGACGCAGGCCTACTCGTTTGGACTGCTCCAGCTGGTCCGTGAGCTCCTCCACAGCCTGCGTGTGTTTCTGCCTCATCTCCTGGACTTGGGACTCGTGGGTCCGGTTCTCGTCATCGATGGCTTTCTTCAGCAGGTTCACCTCCTGCTCACGTTTCGCCCTGGATGGATGGACCGTGCAGATGTTTGTTTGTTTTACACACATGGCAAAGCGATCGCTTCTGTTTTACACCTTTCTTCTACAGCAACGTTCTAAGAACGAGGCAATATGTACGTTTATCAATGGAATATTCATTTTACCATTGCCATACATTCTTAATAAGTAATAACTTTATATCATTATATTTGTATATGTCAGTATGACCGACCTAAGTTCCTGCTGTGTGGCAGTGGTGTCCAAAGTGTCCTCCAGCTCAGACTTGAGGGCCTCCAGCTCCTCCCCGAGGTCCCGTTTGATCTTCTCTGCTTTGTTCCTCGCCGCCCGCTCAGAGTCGAGGTCCTCCTGCAGGTCGGAGATGTGTCCCTCCAGCTCTCTGATCTTCTTCAGAGCGTTGTTCTTCTGAGCCGTCTCATCTTCTAACCTGAGGAGGAAGAAGAGTGCAACGAGGAGGATAATCGTTAACGTGATAGAATTGCATCCAGGAAGTTAAAGCTGTAAATGGGTTCTGCTTTTGTCACTTCTCTGGACGTTACCTGGCCAAGGCGTTCTGTAACTCCTCCTCCTTCTTTGCGAGCTGGGCTTTGAGGTCAGCGATCTGGGCCTGCAGGTCGGCAATCTGCTCTTGCATGTCGTTCGACTCTGCTTCTAACTTACGCTTAGCCTTATCCAGCTCCTGTCGACCCTTCTCTTCCTTTTTCAAACGGACTATAAGTGCAGCAGAGAGATGACAGTAAGAATACATATTTAGTATGTGCCCGGTTGTGACAATATGGTTTTGAGGGTGTTAACACACTGTAACAGATGAGTACCCTCTAGTTCAGAGATCATGGACTCGTGTTTATTCTTGAGCTTGGTGAGGTTCTTTGACTTCTCCTCTTCCTCTGCCAGGTTGGAACTGAAGTCTGCGATCCTCTCCTCCATCAGCTTCCTCTCCTACAAAACACAAAGTAGGTCATCTATTTGCCGAAGTCCACGTTCTCCTTTTGACGTAGTAACTCTCTCAATAAGTGACTCAGATAATCGCTCTTTGTCCACACTGACCTTCAGCAGCTTGTTGTTCTGGTCCTCCATCACCAAGACGTCGTCCTCCAGCTTTTTGACCTTCCCCTCACAGGTAACCTTCTCCAGCTGCAGCTTTTGACGGGCATCCTCCTCCTCCTCCAGATGTTCTTCCAATTCCTACAGGAACAATATGGCAGCATTCACCTTCTGCTGCTATTTCCTCCCATCATCACAACATAGCTGAGCATCTATACAACAGCTCCAAGAAACACCAAGTTAAGAAGAAGAGGCAGATGTGTAGACCTGCATCTGCTGTTGCATCTTCTTCTTATCCACTAACAGCGCCTGAGCACGTTCTTCCTCTTCATCCAGTCTCGCCTCCATCTCGTGGAGGATCTCCTCCAACTCCTGTTTCTTAGACGCCAGGCGGATCCTCATCTCCTCGGCCTCGGCATACAGCTCCGTCTCTGCTTGAAGCTGCTCCTGCAGCGCGTTTCTCTCCTCCAAAACCTGGAGCAAGCGGATCAGATACACTTGGGCTCAGCTTCATCGGTAGACCTTTAAGGTAGACCTTTAAAAGGAGCTTATTCTTACTCGCTTGGTTTCACTTGTGTATTAAATGAAACACTGAAAAGATTTCGTCCTTTACCGATGTGTGTTTCAAGGTGATCTCCTTCAGCTCAGATTCAGACTTTACAGCAATTTCTTTGGCTTTCAGCAGCTCTTCGTCCTTCAGACCCATCTCCTCCTCCTGGCGGGTCACTTGCAGCAGAGGCTTGACCTGTGGGTCAGGAGGACGGGCATCATCACATTTTAAAAATGGGGTAAAGGCGATGTAAGGCTGAGTTTGTAATTTACTAAAGTACATGAAGAACTCATTCTCCCACTACATTAAAAACATTAGAAAAGCCTCAAAAAACGGTGCTGTGCTGTGATTCTGTTCGCTGACCTTAGTGAAGAGCCTCCACCACTGCCAGTTCCTCAGTTTGAGGTAGGCAGCGCAGTTCCTCTGGATCACTTTCATGGCTGTGAGTTGCTGTTGCCTCTTGGCAAATGCCCTTTAGAAATACAATGAAACCAAAATACCATGTATGATACAAAGCAACGTGTTTCTAATGTATAGTGATAAAAACGGTAAAAAATAAGTTGTGAAAGTCTCCTCTACTGTTACAAGTATTCGATAAGTGAGAGGAGGCGTGTGTATTCATACCTTCTGGCCAGGAACCCTCGAGCCTGGGACTGGAAAGCAATGATGACCACAGTGATCTTCAGATCTCTCTCCTCCTCCAGCTGGGCCAGCACTCCTGTGCGGAAGAAGATCTTACTCAGTCCGATCCTGTACAGGTTGGGGTCCAAGTCCAGATGCTTGATCTACACAGACGGGAGATCAGTGAGAAAAAGGAGGCTCACGCAGTGTATGAAAACTTGAATGAACATGTTGTGAACCGGTGTTTACCATGAGGCAGCAGGCTTGTTTGCCATCCATGAAACCTTTGGGGATAGCACTAGCAGCCAGGATCTCATAACTACAAGACAGGAAAGAGACAGATATGCTTCGTAAGGTTTACAAATATAATCTTGAGAGACACTTTACAAGTTAGTGAGTCTCCTCACCGCTGGCGGAACTCCTGGAAGACGATTCTGTTGGGAAATCCTTGTCGGCAGATTCTGATCCCCTCCAACACACCGTTGCACCTCAGCTGCTCCAGGACCAGGTAAGCGTCCAGCTTCCCGGACTGAGGAACAGGATTGAAGTCTTAATACACTGGGTTTTATGAAGGCATCACACACATCATATATATAAATCATGTTACGGGTTTAGGAAGGCGTTTGATTGTTCCATAATGACAGATCACCAGTCGATCACTGAGGCCAACACATGAAGACGAGTGACAGCGGCCTCCTGTTAAACACGATGACTGGGCAAACAAGCTATTTCATCGACTGCATGCCTTGCCAAGTTACCAGTGTTAATGTAGTAAATATTCTTTCTTTACCCTCTTCTCGTGGTTGGGGATGATGCATCTGACGAAGTTGGGCTGCGTGTTGTGCAGCGTGGTCATGAGTTTGGCCAGAGACTCCTTGTAGAGCTGTCCCACCGTGCGGAACATTCCCTTCTTGGTCTTTGAGGCGCTCGGCATGGAGCTGTCCGTCATCTTGGCGATTGTGTCGAGACCCACCACTCTGTCCGCTGAAATAGACGACACGTCGTCATATTAATGTGAACAAAAGCTTGTTCACTACCGACTGTAATGCTGCTGTAGCGGTGTGTTTCACTTTATTCTGTTTTAATGATCGCGACATCTTGCACAGAGACGGGAAAGAGCGAGGGGATGACATGCAGCAAAGTCTAATTTCATCAGTGTCACTGCACTGAAATATTTCATTCATTCATTTCGTACGTTAAGGTGTTTTCTGGGCAAGTCGACGGTAAGTCATGTTTGGCTAAAACCAGACATCTCACCGTCTTTCCAGAGGTCCTGCACGAACTGGCTGGAGGAGTTGTTGAGCAGCGATGTGACGTTGTCATTCAGAGGGTCCATGTTCTTTGTCAACCAGGATGTGGCGTTATAGTCCACCTACAACATCAACGTTAGTTGAGCTTCACTTAAAAATATGATCTGACATGTCAGCAATCATCGCAGCGATATTGTTTTCAATCATTACAACGCAACAGGAGCGTATGAGGACGTCATAGCATGCTTTATCGTATTATACTCACCCTCCCTGCATAATGGAAGAGAGAAAACTCTGTCTTGTCTTTGAGCTGCTTAGGTTTGGCAAATTTCACATGGTTCCCTTGTGTGCTCATGAGTTTCTCCACAAAGGAGACATCTGTGGCTTTGGGGAACCAGCACTCCTCATCCAGCAGAGCCAGGATGCCTGGAGGGTTGTTCTGCAGAGAACCAACACGTAGATGAAGACACATCGTACTGAATCACACGTGTGCACCAGGCAGGAGAACATACTTGCTTTGACCTATCGATGAAGTGGATTTAAATGACATCGTGCTTCTGTTGTCTCGAGGCCACTCACCGGTCTCTCGATGAGCTCAATGCAGGGCTGCAGGTCGAGGCCGAAGTCGATGAAGTTCCACTCGATGCCCTCCCGCTGGTACTCCTCCTGCTCCAAGATGAACATGGTGTGGTTGAAGAGCTGCTGCAGCTTCTCATTGGTGTAGTTGATGCACATCTGCTCAAAGGAATTGTCCTGCAAAAACCCCAAAAACAGGTATAACATGCAGGAATTTCCCAAAAAACAGCGTATAGACTCATACAAAAGTAATCCCTCTCAGCTCATTAATGTCTGATTCAACAACATGTCGCCAACCTCAAAGATCTCAAAGCCGGCGATGTCCAGGATCCCCAGGAAGGAGGCTCCCTGGCGTTTGGTCTTGTCCAGGGCCTTGTTGACTCGGCCCAGGATCCAGCGGAAGAGTCGCTCAAACACAGCTTTAGCCAGAGCTTCAGTGGCAAAGTCAGCCTAACAAATACACACACGACAGGGTTGTGATGTGTTCATTGAGTGAAGCATTTGTATCGTTGTTCTTAGTGTTTCACACAGTGCACTTCCTGTAGTACCTGCTCTTTGGTCTGTGCCTTCTGCACCACCTCTCTGCCCACTTTGATCCGCGGGGTGAGGATGGCACGGGTGAAGTCTGTCACATTGATGCCCTGCAGGTGACACACCTTCTGGGCCGCTAGAGAGAGAAGAAACATGCAGGTACACTTCACACAAGAATGCTGTTTCTTTTTTTGTACATGTGCTGCTGTAGATGCGATTTGGAGTGAATTTTATATCACAAGAAACGCGAGAAGTTGTTGCGTCTGACCGGTGTTGTCTGGCATCGTGGCCTGCTCCTGGTTCCTCTCTTTCTTGAACTCAATGTTTCCCAACTGCATGACTGTGGAGCACACCTTCAGGATATCTGAAACAGGGACGTGAGAGTTAGCATCAAAGAGAAACAGCAGAGCAGCCCATCATACTCTCTAAGTAGAGTCAAGATCGCCGATACCGATTCTCTCCTCGTCGGTGAAGCCCATGATCTTCATCGCCTCCATGGTCTCTTCATACAGGTCGTCGTCCTCCTGGCCGGTGACTCGAACGTGACCCGAACTGAGGAAGCGGTAATTGCTGAAGGACTCCAGAAGAAGCTCCTCTGAAATATACAGCACACAACGTCAAACATTTCACGAATGACTGATCAACTTTCTGTGAATCTGACGGTGACGACGCACAACACGCGGTAGGTCAACCTGCAGGATGTAATATTACTGATGATGCTTCAACTCACCACGTTTCTCCTGGGCACCAGCAATCATGTAGTAGAAGATGTGAAAAGCTCTTTCTGTCTTTGCTTGTCTGATACAGCGAGACTTCTCCAGCAGGTCTGAGAGTTTCAGCTGTTAGAGAATACACACTGAGGAAGGTTTCAGAGAACAAATCAACTGTTCAGGCCCCGTGCCAAGATGCTCAGTGCTATTCGCTGTCTAGTCTGCCTGTTTTAAAACTTTGAATTACATCAACACATTTGATAAGGGCCTTATAGTTTAGTCTATATACTATAGGCTAACTTAAGCTGAAGAAAATGCACCTCTTGGATTAGAACTGCTACTAAATATGAGATCTACTTCTTAAGGCCTTTCTCTAACAAAAGGTGCCTTTTTGCCCAAACAAAAGCTGTTTTCCAGAGCGTGACGAACCCCCACAGACAGGATACAAGTCTCAATGTTGGCTCCAACGATGTAGCCGGTCACATCAAAGTTGATGCGGATGAATTTACCCTGTGAGACAGAAGATGTAACAATTAAAATGCTCCGATTAACAAAACGGGCCCTAAAGAACCACAGCAGATACAAAATGACTTCTCCTTCTGAAAATAGCAAACTCACAAATCGGGAGGAGTTGTCATTTTTGATGGTCTTGGCATTTCCAAAGGCCTCCAGGATGGGATTGGCCTGCAGGAGCTGCTTCTCCAGCTCCCCCTAGTGACACCAGCGGTACACAGAAACATCACTATGACACACTGATGGGTGGAGGCGCAGGGCAGCACTGTAGGTGGTGATCAGTGGTTCAGGGTGGATATGGGGGAAGGTTGATCAGAGGATTATCACTGATCTGTTTACGACATGAAGGAGTGAATCCATAAACGTCCTCAGAGGAAAATCTACAAGTTGCTTTGATATGACAGTGAAACTCCTTCCTAATCGTCTTTGACTTTCGTCAGTAGATACGTGACACGGACACGTGGCCTGAAGACCTTTCCATCAGAAAGACAAAGTGTTAAAACGAGGAGAAGCTGCTGTTGCTGGCGTGGAAACAAAGAGAGAGAAAGATGGCCGTAAGTGAGGTTATGTTAGGAGATCTCAACCTTTTTAACATTACAAAACCTTTGATGATTCCTGCCAAAGTATTTGCATTCAATGTGTTGGAAATGAAAATGATTGTGATTCACAAACAGCCTGCTGGAGATGTGCTTTGCTTCCAGCGTGACTGGTCGGTGGAGCTGGGTGACGGTCAGTAAATGAGGCAGACACTCCTTCACTCTGCGTCGAGCTAATCCACCTGATCAAAGGGGTCCGCGTCAGCCGAGCATCGAGGTCAGGTGCTGGAGACCTCCACCTTAAAAACATTCCCTCCAGCTGCACTGTAAACGAGCTAAAGCCACGCAGAGGAGCCGGGCGCGAGTGTTAACAGCGTAATCAAAGATGGCAACGGTGAGACGAGAACAACGATGACGATTGATGATGGACATGTTCAGACATTTGCTAACTTCATAGAGGTTGATCGTGAGTTCTTCCTTGAGATGGTACTTTTTTAAAAACAAGGTAATTTCTCTAAAGTCATTAAAAGTCAATATTTTTTATGTTTAAGGAAAAACTGAAGATACAGACCAGCTGAAGAGGAGCAGAGCAGAGAGGAGGGTCTTGTTCGTTACGTCACTGGAAGAAAGAAGGAAGAGAAACAGAGTGCAGCAAGAAAGCAACAGAAAGCTGAAGGGAAGGATTGTTCTTAAAACACTGTCAATAAAACGCTCAAGCAGATAACGAATGAGCAGTTGGCTGAGTCTAAATAGTGCCCGAGAAAGTGAGAGCAGAGAAAAAGAGATAGGCCCAATGCTGTTTCTTTGTAGGCGAGGTCCGGAGGAACCTTTGAGTCTTACAGCAATCTGTACATCGTTTGCTCTGTGGCAGACACCCGGAGGGGGGCTGGAGCCAATAGCGAGTGGAAGCATCGCTTTGACCCACGAATGAAACCCACGATACCGTCACCAACGCCAGAGCAACACAAACCACCAACGCCTCGTCAGACCACTGCGACCCCATTTTACTCATCCTGACTTGAATGCCGCACCGCAGGGCGAATGTCAGGGGAGAGGAGGAGGAGGAGGAGGAGGGGGAGAGGAAGGGTGGGGAAGTCGGTGTTTAACAGATCAGGACATGGGCATGCTCACACTGTGCTCGTTGATCCGTGAGAGACCCTGTCACTGCCAGGGAGGCTCCAACCTCACCTCCGCTGGCAGTGAAAGGGTGTTCATGAGAGGATGGATGACACAAAACTCAACACGATGAACCAGTTCAGGAGGATGAAGAACACTCCACGTCCTTCACTGAACACTCGGCAGCTTTGAAAAGTGACTGCGAGTCGGTACCAGGACGATGGTCATGCAGTCCAGATCAGCTGTTGTCGGGTAAGTTACAGACACGACGAATGTTAGACGAAACATCTTCTACCTCAAGAGCGGTAAGATGTGGGATCTCGACCCTCAGTGTTGATCAATCATCACAAACAGAAACACGATATTTGGGTAACTCGGTGACGCTGTCTTCATGCACTTTTCTAACACACACAAACACGACACACAAAAACACACTCGAGGCATTCCCCTTTACTCACGTAGGCAAACTGTGTTCCTGATTGTTGCTATTTGGAGGAAATGGCGATATCGAAGGATTAAAGCGAGCAGTTCCCTGCATATGTTGAAGAGTGAGGGAACTGGCTGACGCATCACGACCTCTTCACACGGATACTTACAGCACTGCTGTCCTTCTTGCCTTTATGCGAGGAGGCCACGACGGCCAGATACTGGATGACCTTCTTGGTGTTCTCCGTCTTGCCGGCTCCAGACTCTCCGCTGGAGGAGAAGCAGCGAGAGGAGGATTCAAAGACACAGACAGAGCAAGACGATGAGCAGCACTGACAGCTACTCTGTTCACAGTTCAATCACCCGGTTTAATTGAATGGAAATGTCTGTCCAATGTCTGACTCAAAACATAATGTTATTGTTCAGTCTGCCTACGACACCAACTATCATGTTCATAATCCACCTCTTCAGTGAGCTCATTTCTAACTGAACCCTTTCCTCTTATTTTAGAGCTTTAAAGAAATAGTTTGCAAACAGAGAATGTTTTTTTAGTTATTTCTGACGGTATTTGATGGTGAACAGTGTCGAGATAGATGGACATAGATATGTTACACAGGTGGTATGTGCCTTAAGTCTTAAATTAGTCTTCACGCTAAGCTAACAGGCTGCTCTAGGTACTCTATGCAAAAAAGCAGGTAAATGTATCGTCAACAATGTCGATATGTTCCTTGAAATAATGGACAAACACTTCATGGAAACATAATCAGTGTGTATCTAGCTGGAATAAAACCTTGTAACATATACTAAGTTATTAAGAGTTATATGATGAATACTCTCAGACTCGTTAAAGATGTGCAACCTTTTTAAGAGTCATTTTACAACTCAAACATTTTTAAACAGAAACAAGAGCGCATTGTTTCCAGAAAATGATTCTGGATATTGAATGACACCAGATCCTTCAGCCAGCAGTCCAACACAGACACGTCCTTCCATAAAAGGCATGCGATGCTCCGTGTGAGAGGAATCGAGTTCCTCTGTGCTGTTCAGGTTTGTAAGAACACATGACAGCAGGCTCCTCCTGTCGGCAGCTGTGATGCAGAATGAAGTCTGATGGGAGTTTTCCCTCCAGACGGTCCATCAAACTGTCTCTTCCTGCACGTCCTGCTTACCATCAGCACAGCTTTCACTGACACTCAGGAGATTATGTGAAAGAATTGAATAGATTCAAGTTCCATCAGAATATCGCTAATATTCAGACGTGTAACTGTTTTATCATGATTTTGGAAAATGTCCGCTCTTCTTCTTGTAAAATATTGAATGAAAGACTTTATGAAAAAAGTAAAGAGTGAGTTGAGTGTGCGTCCATATTTTATTTTAAGAAGAGTTGCACACAAGGTTGAGAACAACAGTAGCAGAGAACACAAGCAGTGTCCTCCGTGTCCTCGTCGTCTGACGGACCCTCATCGCCAACGTCCTGCCACTTTACACCCACTCGGTCTATTCCGTCAGTCCGGCCTTTCACACACACGCAATGGATACTCCACCAAGGAAACTGGTGACCCTGCTGAGATGAAATGTCAACATCTCAAAACTGGATTTAGCAGCAGCCTCCCAGCTATTTCCCACGACAAATTCTTGCTCCTGTGTCTGTGTGGAGGGATTTGAGGAATACAATCACTGCTAGAATTACTAGAATACACACGGATGCCTGTAAAAGCAAGGGAGGCGTCACTTCAATCGCTGCAAAGCATGGGACGACAAACTCCATTTCTTTGCACAAGCTTGTGCAAAGATAAAACAGGAAATCCATATATTTAAAGTGTCACAAGTCTCCCATGACAGCATATTAACAAACACTTATAAACCTCATGATTTAAAGAGGTCAGGTCAAGATGAAGGATTGCTGTAAAAGCAATACCAAAGAAGAACATGCGGTGCAATGAGACGCATGTAAACACACGTGCAGGAGGAGCATGTCATACATGACATTCCACGTATCGCAGCAGAAACATTTCTCCCATATATGGCTCCAGAGGCCTGCTGAGACTGAGGCCAGCTGGAGCTCAAACTGCAATCTGTCAGTGATCGCGTGGACCTGACTCACGTTCCGCAGAGAAGACAGAGCTTGTGTTGCAGCGCTGTCGTATCACAGGACTCACAGTTTATAACTTTAAACTGGTTTTAAATAGTGCTTCGTATCAAACATCTTCACGTTCACCAGCACTGTAAACAAATACCTCCCCGCACGCAGAGGCCGGGATAAATACTTGCAAAGGGAGCTTGAGGAAATGGTCTGATGAGATCAGAGAATTTGCAGCATCCTGGCATCTGTACAGTGTGGAGCAGAGAGAGCCTTGAGGGGGAGAAGCCCTTTCCTCTCATCCCCTTTACTGGACAACTGGATGCTGAGCAGCAACGGTGCTGCTGTTCACTCACAGCTAACACTGAGATACTGAGATCTGGATGTTAAACCGCTCAGCTCCTCCACACCAAAACAAACCGATGAGTACGTGACGACGCTTTCTATGAATTAAAGGAAAGTCCAAAGATGAAGCATGTTGCTGCTGCACAAAACGAGGCCCTCTATCTCTGGATGTCCGATGCATGTCAAAGGTCTCAATTCACGCTCATTCCGCTCGGCTTCATTTGAACACAACACTATTTACTGCAACATTATCGAACAGACAGTCGCATCTTCACAAAAGATCTCAGTTATTTCTTGCTGGTTGAGAGACTGGCTGCTGAGAGACCAGAGAGGTATCTGCTTTGTTTCTCTGTGTTTACACATCATGTAACTGTCCTTCCACACAAACACACAGATAAACACGCTTCTACCGTCGATGTGACGTCCAGGAACCGGGAGAGAGGGAGAGAGGGAGAGAGGGAGAGTTTGGAGGCGACAGATGTTTTACTTACGTGCAGAGAATGGACTGGTCCTCACGATCTGCAGACGCAAAGAAAGTTGACAGCGTCAGACAGGTTGTACGACGACTCATTCACAAATATACGCTGAGCGAGTGTCCAGATCACTTGTAAAGGCATACATGTGGTAAACCAAAAGAATCTGCAGTGACTACAAATATGCAATTTTATATTATGTATTATTTTCTTATTCCCCAATGCTCGGTCACTTGTGAAACCACAATCCTTCCTCCAGAAATAAAGATCAATCTCGTGTTAAACTGAAGACACCAGCTGGGACTTGGTTCAAAGCTGAGAGGAGGCTCAGTGGTTTGCAAAAGGCTCCAATGTGCCTTCAGAAACATGCAACTCCCACAAATACTTAACCATGAAAATCAACTCTGAATGTACTCAGCAATGAGTCATTACATCGGCTGCAGAAATGCTCCCGGGAGAATACAGTGAGTCCATGTAAGGCTTCTTTGTGACTGTATCCTTCAATACAAAGTGCTGCTGAGCACAGTACCGCTGAGGGAACAGGTCACTTTCAACAGGAAACCACTCCGTGAGTGACACCTGAAAGCTTTGCTGCTAACGACTCCTCGTCCTCAGACGGTGAAGAGCATCATTAATGTGCAGCGTCATCATTTTCATACAGTGATTCATTATGTTGCGTTACAGTGTGCAGCCGGCCCTGAACTGGAAACTTGACTTTGGCTGCTGTTCTACTGGATTCCTTACATACACACACACACACACACACACACACAATGCAGCATTTCCTAATTAAGGCAGAGGAGAGAGAGAGAGTCGTGAGCTTTTGTAAAACATCCAAAAACAACACTCAGTCTTGTGCCAGAGACTCAAAGAGAAGAGACACTGCAAAAATATTACGAATATTTTTGTGACACTGATGGTTCAGATGAAGTAAAACCCAAAATCTGAACACAGGGGAGTGTCGATGTCTTTGGCAAACACACAGAAAGGCGCATCAGTCACCTGCTGCAGTGAGACGTTTAAGGACAGCAAACTCCCTGCGGGAATTTCACATTTTTTTCTCCTGGACATCAAAGACTGAGGCACGATTTGGGAAGAATGGGATCTCGGCCAAGATAGCAGGAAGAATGTCTCAAAGCTCAGGCGAGTTATCTGGATCTGCTGTTGGATCTGCACCGCTTCCACTGTAACGTGTGAACTGCTCATACTATAACTCTGTGTCCACATCCTGCGTCATTAGTCACTTCATGGGAAATCCCACTAATAACAACTGTCTGCCAGCCACAGCGTGACGCCACAAAGGCTCAAAAGGGTTCATGGATGTGTAGATGTAGTCTTAACCTTTTGGTAGTCGAGGACTCTTTTGTTCAACGGCTTATTGGAATAATTCATACCGAGACCATCCTGAAGCTTTATGTTTATGCACGTTCTTCATAATGCTTCAAGACCATAGACGTAGAAGACCATAGAAGAGGACGTAGTCTCCCTGACGTCTCCCATTGATTTCACTTCCATTTTGTTTTTTGAAACCAGAAGTGACACGTGGAGACGGCGGAGTTAAGTACAACCGAACGCTGAGTAAGACATTTTTAGCCGACTTAAATGGTTACAATTAACTTTGACGAAGTAAAAACACACAATGAAAGGGTTAAAGCTGGAAGATGAACTCTCAGACATGACAACGCCGGTAGAGACCTGTCAATCACTGTGTGGCCCCGCCCTAAAGCATCCCCCGCTTCATCGTCTGTTTGACTCTGAATGGACCATAATGTACTAAATGAACATCATGCTGTATTGAAGAAGACTTGAAACTAGAGATTGAGACATAAACTCATGTTTACAATGTTTACTGAGGGAATAAATCAAGAGAGAAGTAGAGTCACTTTCTCATAGACTTCCATACAATCAGAGCTCTTTTTGTAACCAGAGGAGTCGCCCCCTGGTGGACACTAGAAAGAAGGTTTAAGGCCTATGTCTGGATTAAAAACAAGAAGTGATTTTGAAACAACTTGTCAAAACTCTCAGGCATATTCTCACATTTTAAAAGTCATGTTTGATAAATGTAGTGTTTATTGCCTCCCTTTTATAGTCGGCCTTAATCTTTGAAATGTATTACCTGACGATGCTGTTGTTGCTTTTGCTGCTGACTTCACTGTCTTAGTACTTTGTCGTAAAAATCAGTTTGACGGCACGTTTTAAGTTCTAAAACTGAACGGGCGGTCCACAATCTTAAACATCAATTATCATTTCATACATCACGAGGCCGAGCTGACGTCTGACGTGTTTAGTCTGAAATAAATGCAGCAAATCAAAACTCTCTTTTTGTCGCGTTAACACCGTGTTCTGGTGTAACTCACATGTGAGAATGGGCTGCAGGTTTCAGCGGTATGGGATGAGCTGAAGAAGTGTAATCCAAACAGCCACACAAACACCGATCAATCCTCCCGCTTCTTGTTTACCAGCGACACCGTGTTTACACACACACACACACACACACACACACACACACACACACACACACACACACTTCCTGTGTACCGGCCGGGACAATTTAAAGTCCTCCGATGGACACGTATTGGTGTCAGCTTCATTCTCAAAGTAAGAGAAATCACAACTCCGAAACAGATTTAGGAGACTAGTAATGACAACGCTGGAAGAATTAAACGTTGAATCTGAAGTCATAGTTTGTCGATCCACAGATTAGGGACGGATATTGGTCCAGCTGTATTTCTTCTCGCTTCTTTTCAGATGATCGATCATTTCTAGGAGCCTCCAGACTCACGCGTAGTTTCAGCACCAGTGAAGGTATCAATACCCTTAAAATACAGAGACGAAGACTTCAAGAGACCACCTGAGAGATGGAACTTGAAGCTCAAAAGTTCGTTTTCATACAATGTCTGAATGCAGTACTGAGCTTAACACCAGTGCAGCCGGTAACAACAACATATTCCAATGTTTTGGATCAATGATCGAGGTAGAGTGCAGACTTATGTATTTTTCTCAAACCGGGAATGTGCATTCACATGAGCTATCTAAAGCATGACGGACATTGATACTGTACTGCTGTGCTTGTTTTGGGTCAAGTCCTCCGTATCATCCTGAGTGTCTGAGCAGTTCTTTCAGTTTCTGTCTTTGCAGCCAGAGAGGTTAAATGCTGTGGTTGTGGAAGATTTGGGATAATCCCGCCTTCTTCGGAGCTCTCTAAACAATTACTTCCTAACTTTCCTGTAAGTCCTGTGCAAACATCCTGTTTCATTGGGAAACTCATCAAACCAATGCAGAAAAGCACAATCTCAAACCCATTTAATGGGAACTTTAAACTCTCAAAAAGAAAATACAGTGAAGAACATTTGAATGAGGACAGGGAGGCGGCTGAAACAGGAAATGCTTTACAGCCCTCCACCCATCTCCCAATCCAGATGTCAACTCCTCTGAGAGGACATCAACATGACGTCCAGTGGGCACGACCCCCTGGAAGCACAAGAAAGCGCTTCTGTGGGAATCCAGCTGCTCTAAACCGCTGCCGGCTGGTCCAGCAGCCATTCACTGTCAGCACGACACCGACTCTCAAACAGCCCATCAAACACTGTTTCTTTCACACTCTTACGACTGACGTGAAAGTGAGCTTGCAGGTGGAGTAACAAGGTTCATTTTGAACGGCATGATAATAATAACCGGCGCTCTGCCTGTGAAACAGTTTGCTTGGTTGTGTGCGAGAGTTTTTGGAAGCTGATATCACCGGATAAGCTGGGCAGAACATAACTCTGGACCGAGCCCAGAAGAAGAGGGCCGGGCTGTGAAGCAGATCTTACATCGAGGCCAAACGGTGGAATTACAATTCCCGGGTCTGTCCATGATGCCATGGGGCCCAGAAAGACTTTCCCCCAGAGACTCATGTTGAGAAGAGACGTCTGAACATTTTTTTGAGGTGAATCAACTTCTCAGGATGAACACTCAAGTAACCCTTATTTAAATCACTAGGCCCTAAGGCGTTGTAAAATGCACTAATAGTCAAATGCGGAGTTATTTCCACTCCTCCGTTGATGTGAATGAGCTTGAGGAGAAGGCTGGACCGAGGGCTGGGAGGAGAGGTAAAGGTATCGCTAGCACTCCTGCTCTCTGGACCTCGTAATGCGGAAGAAAGACGGAAGATTCGGGTCATTTTATTCTCAGAAGTCACCTTTTCTTTTTGGATTCATGCACAACTAAGCAGCTGTTATAGGAATGAACGGGGCACTGCCTTCAACGCTGTTCCCAGCTCTCTTCATACATCCATGCTCTGGACAG